>NC_134561.1:24446145-24749175 GCF_025594145.1 Primulina tabacum | reverse complement strand
GGATATCCGTTGATCCCAGTAAGGTTGAGGCAGTGATTTCTTGGCCGAGACCGACATCGGTACCAGAAATACGCAGCTTTATGGGTTTGGCAGGATATTATCGCCGGTTCATTAAAGATTTTTCGAGTATTGCCAAACCAATTACACAGTTGACATAGAAGAATGCTCCATTTGTTTGGTCTGAGGAATGTGAGACCAGTTTTCTCGAATTGAAGAAAAGATTGACCAGTGCTCCAGTGTTGACTATCCCGTCAGGTACTGGTGATTTTGTTGTTTATTGTGATGCATCTCACCGCGGATTGGGTTGTGTTTTAATGCAGCGGGGGCATGTGATTGCTTATGCCTCGAGACAGCTGAAACCCCATGAATCTCGTTATCCAATTCATGATCTTGAATTGGCAGCCATTGTCTTTGCTTTAAAGATATGGCGACATTTTCTCTACGGTGAAAAGTTTGAGATCTATTCTGATCACAAAAGCTTGAAATATCTGTTTTCACAGTCCGAATTGAATATGAGGCAGCAAAGATGGCTTGATTTGCTTAAAGATTTCGATTGTGAAATCAAATACTACCCAGGAAAATCCAATACAGCAGCTGATGCACTGAGTCGAAAGGTATGTTCTTTATCCTTATCGACTATGGGTGTTTCGAATTTGATTGAAGACTGCTGTTTGTCTGGATTAGTATTTGAGACAGATCGGAGACCTATGAGATTATATACTATTCAAGCTGAACCAGACCTGATTTTGAGAATTAAAGCAGCTCAGAAAGTTGATCAGAATATACAGAAGTCAATTGCTATGGTCAGAGCTGGACATCGATCGGAATATCAGGTTCAAAATGGTATTTTGTATGTGAATCATCGTCTTGTTGTGCCGAATGTTTCGGAATTAAGACAGCGAATACTGACAGAAGCGCACAACAGTCATTTTAGCATTCATCCTGATGGCAGGAAAATGTATAATGATTTGAAGACACAGTATTGGTGGAAACAAATGAAATCTGATGTTATTGAATTTGTGGCCAAGTGTCTGAATTGCCAACAGGTGAAGGCTGAAAGAAAGAAACCATGATGATTATTACAGAGTTTGTCGATTCCTGAATGGAAATGGGATCACATTTCCATGGATTTTGTGACAGAGTTGCCACGATCCTCCCGAGGTTGTGATGCGATTTGTGTTGTGATCAATCGATTGACCAAATCTGCATGTTTCATTCCATACAAGATGACGTACCGATATGATCAGATGGCTGATATCAACAATACTATAAACTATAAATCACAACTCTTAACATCAAAAATATACTAAAACTTAACCAAATAGTCAATGATAATACGAAATCTTAAACCGTACCGTTCACCAGGCTTGGCTATTACAATCTCCCCTCCTTAAAGGAATTTCGTCCTCGAAATTGACGTCACTGCGCAAACAACTCAGGATACTTACCTTTCATCTCATCCTCTGGTTTCCACGTGGCTTCTTCAATCAAATGATTCCTCCAAAGGACTTTAACAATGCCGATCTCTTTGTTTCTCAACACTTTAACTTTGCGATCCAGAATCTGGACCGGAATCTCTTGGTATGTCAAATTCGGCGTCAAATCCAATGGCTCGTGGCGAAGAACATGGGAACGATTCGCAATATACTTCTTGAGCATGGAGACATGAAAAACATTATGAACTCTATCAAGATCTGACGGTAGGGCTAACCTGTAGGCTCGATCAACAACTCTATCCAAGATTTCAAATGGGCCAATAAATCTTGGACTCAACTTTCCCTTCTTGCCAAACCGCATTACACCCTTAAGAGGTGCAATCTTCAAGAACACGTGATCACCAACCTCAAATTGCAATGGCCTACGTCTTACATCAGCATAACTCTTCTGTCTCGTCTGTGCTGTCTTCATCCTCTCTCGAATAACAGCAACAACATCAGCTGTCTGTTGGACCAACTCTGGACCTAACATCTTCCTCTCGCCAATCTGGTCCCAATACAATGGAGATCTACACTTTCTGCCATAAAGTGCTTCATACAGTGCCATGCCAATCGTCGCTTGGTAGCTATTATTGTACGTGAACTCAACAAGAGGTAATTTGGAATCCCAGCTACCAGGATAATCGATAGTACAAGCTCTGAGCATATCCTCTAAAATCTGAATAACTCTCTCTGATTGACCGTCGCTCTGGGGGTGATATGCTGTACTGAATGCTAACCGTGTACCCATAGCTCTGTGCAAACTCTTCCAAAACTCTGAAGTAAATATAGGGTCACGATCAGACATGATCGACACAGGAACACCATGAAGTCTAACAATCTCAGCTATGTACTCTTCGGCGTACTAGTTCATGGAATACGTCGTCTTGACTGGAAGAAAATGCGCTGACTTGGTCAATCGATCAACAATAACCCAAATAGAGTTAAAACCTTTCTGCGTTCTGGGAAGACCAGTCACGAAGTCTATCGTAATGTGCTCCCATTTTCATTGAGGAATCGGCAATGATAGCAATGTCCCAGCAGGTCTCTGATGCTCGATCTTCACCTGCTGACAAGTTAGGCACTGAGAAATAAACATGGAAATATCCTTCTTCATACCTGGCCACCAATAGAGTCTACGAAGATCCTGATACATCTTGGTGCTACCTGGATGTATCGAGTATGGCGGGGTATGTGCCACTGTCAAGACGTCTCGCCGAATATCAACACCACTAGGAACGCAAATACGGCCTTTGAATGTCATCAAACCATCTTTATTCATCCCAAACTCTGAATTACCTCTCTCCTCTGCTCTGGCTCTCATCTCTATCAACTGTAAATCATTGGCCTGCTCTCTACGGATTCTGTCCGTCAATGTAGCCCGAATGACCAACGCTGAAAAGCGAGCAATTGTTCCTGGAACCACCAAAGCTATCTCCTCTCGCTGCAAGTTTAACAACAACGGCTTCTGGATCATAGAACTCAAAGAAGAACTTGACTTACGGCTCAATGCATCTGCTACAACATTCGCCTTCCCTGGGTGATAACTAATCGTCACATCATAATCTTTGACAAGCTCTAACCACCGTCTCTGTCGCATATTGAGTTCTTTCTGAGAAAACAAATACTTCAAACTCTTGTGGTCCGTGAAAATTTCACACTTTTCGCCATATAAATAATGTCTCCAGATTTTCAGGGCGAAAACCACAGCTGCCAGCTCTAGATCATGCGTAGGATAATTTTTCTCGTAGTCTTTCAATTGACGAGAAGCATAGGCTATAACCTTTCCACGTTGCATTAGCACTGCACCAAGACCCTTCTTTGACGCATCGGTAATAAACAACAAAATCTTCTGAACCACTGGGCAATGCAAGTACCGAAGCTGTCGTCAACCTATCTTTCAACTCTTGAAATCCACTTTGGCAATCATTGGACCACTCAAACTTCACAGTCTTCTTCGTCAGATTGGTTAACGGTAGGGCAATCTTGGAAAAGTCTTCAATAAAACGACGATAATAAACCACCAAACCAAGAAAACTGCGTACCTCTGATACAGTGGTAGGAATAGGCCACTTCTGAATCGCCTCGATTTTCACTGGATCAACAGCTATACCATCCTTCGAGACAACATGGCCTAAGAAAGAAATCTGCTGCAACCAGAAATCACATTTCTTCAACTTTGCACACAACCTCTTCTCTCTCAACAACTGTAGAACTACTCTGAGGTGCTCTGCATGAAGCTCTCTAGTTTTGGAGTAAATCAATATATCATCGATGAAAACAATGACAAAGCTATCCAAATACGGCTTAAAGACTCAGTTCATAAGATCCATGTTGACTGAAGGAGCATTGGTCAGACCGAATGACATCACAAAAAATACATAATGACCGTACCTGGTCCTAAACGCCGTCTTAGGGATATCAGACTCCCTAACTTTCAACTGATAATAGCCAGATCGCAGATCAATCTTCGAAAACACTGTAGCCCCCTGCAGTTGGTCAAAAAAATCGTCTATTCGTGGCAACGGATATTTATTCTTAATCGTCACTTTGTTGATTTCTCTATAATCAATGCAAAGCCGCAAAGACCCATCTTTCTTCTTGACAAAGAGAACCGGAGCTCCCCAAGGCGAAGAACTCGGCCGAATAAAACCTTTATCCAATAGATCATGCAACTGAGTCTTCAACTCTTTCATCTCTGTAGAGGCCATTCTGTACGGAGCCTTAGAAATAGGAACCGTACCCGGAGCTAGATCAATCACAAACTCTACATCTCTGTCTGGCGGTAAACCCGGAACATCATTCTCAAAAACATCAGGGAACTCTCTCACAACATCAATATCATCAATATTCAACTTCACAATTCTATCCATATCCACAATCGAAGCCAAAAACCCATCACATCCTCTAAACAACAACTTCTAAGCCTCAAGACACGAAATAAAAGGTAGGACCAGCGAAGTACCTGCACTGGCGAGCATACCTTCCTTATCTCCATCATCTGCAAATTTCACAGTCTTGGCAACGCAATCAATCACTATACGATAGGTTGATAGCCAATCCATGCCAAGTATAATTTCAAACGCAACCATTGAAATAACAATCAAATCGGCATAGACCACTCGTTCATTAATTTGAACAGAGCACGCATACACAATAGATGTCGGGCACAACACATCTCCCGAAGGCAATACAACATTAAACTGGAGGGGAAGAATAGAAGGAACTAAACCCAAAGATCTCAAAAATAGTTCAGACATAAAAGAATGAGTAGCACCTTTATCAATCAATGTCGTAGCTACTCTGCCTGAAATTAAAATAGTGCTAGAGATCACAGAAGAATCATGGTTTATACCTTCCTTCGTCATGGTGAAGATGCGACCCTGCACCTTCTCTTTACTCGATCCTCTTGGACAATTCTTGGCAATATGGCCTGCAGTGCCACATCGATAGCAAGTATGAGTACCAAATCTGCACTCTCCCCTATGTTGCCTACTGCACTTGGGACACAACGGCTTCTCTGGATCAGATGGAACTGTCGGTGCTTTAAAACTCGGCTCTAACTTGCCTTTCCCTTTGAAATTGCCTTTTCCTCTTTGGTTCGAACCCTGACCCCTTTGAGCAATGGCTTGCTTCCTCGCCTGTCTCACCCTGGCAATGTATTTCTCATCTTGCTCGGCCAACAATGCTTTAGCATTAATCTCTTTAAATGTCACCGCTTTGGACATATTGATGTCCCTTCTGATCTCTGCTCAAATTCCTCTAATGAAATGAGCACCCTTGTCTTTGTCATTGGAGGCAATGTATGGGGCAAACAGACAGCCCTCCACGAACTTCAAAATGTACTCATCGACATTCATACCTCCTTAACGAAGCTCTAAAAATTCAGTCACCTTCCGAGCTCTAAGTGCATCTGGGAAGTACTTGTCATAGAAAATATCAGTGAACTCTTGCCACTTCAATGCCGGAACATCCACACTAACCTTGGTAGCATTCCACCAAATGCGTGCAGCTTTGACTAACATGAATACTGCACAACCAATTCTGTCCTTGTCTTCATATTTGAGATGATCAAAAATCGCCTCAAGTGCTTTAATCCACTCTACAGCCATCAATGGATCATTGCTTTCTGCAAACTCAGGTGGATCCATCCTCTTGAAAGCAGTAAATATCCCAACGGTTCCAACTGCTTGAGCCACTTGGCCTCTCCCGTGGCCTCTACCTTGACCTGTTCCTTGCGTATGGAGCAACTGTTGGATCTGCTCACTATGGACCTTGGCTTGCTCTTTCAGTAACTTGCCGAACTCGTCGACAACTCTCGTTGAGAAACTATCCTCACCCTCTGAAGCTTTTCTCTTAGGAGGCATTAACTCCTACAATGTGCTCACATAATACATATCAACCATAACAATGAATAGATGTAGAAGAAGACATACCCGGACTGTTGAAAGTAGACGAAGTCATATGCATTGGTCCGAAGAACGGTGCTCTGATATCACTAAATGTAACACCTCTGACCAGTTTTAATAAAATAACACAGCGGAATTTAAAATTTTCTTAAAAGAAAGAAGAATTTAAAATACATTTCAATATATAATATAAGTATATACATGATCAATGAAATGATACAACAAAATACAAAATATCATTTTTGTGATCATGTCCAAAATGCTAGCAAAAATAACCTTCTTCCTTCCCTCTCTTATGCATATGACTTCGGCCCCATTCAACGTCCCGGCTCGTCGCTCTTATCTGCATCACATGAAATAACTGAAATGAGTATAAAACTCAGCAAGCGGAACTCTTACATAACAATGAATACATAACATACTCTGAAAAAAACATGACTTTGAAAACATTGAATACCATCAACTCTGAAACATGAATAACATAGCATGAATAACAATAACGATGGTATTTCTCTTTTCTCTGATGGATTGATATCTAAATAGTATCTCTGTCTCTGTACCGATATCCCATCGATATGAATCGATACTCTGTTGGGATATAAGCCTATGGTCGTTGATCAACTAATTGCATGCAATCTCTGACTATGTATCTATCAATCCAATAAATCATTTGAACTCTCTCTTTGGCATTTCATCAAACACTTTGCATACTCTGTCTTTTGTATTCCCTTTTTCACAATTGAGACATAAAATACCTCTAATATACAACAAAATGTATTAATACATAGCATGAATCAAATGGAAGGGAATAACATTAAAACCATTGAAACACAATACATATATTATCATGTGAGCACAAGGAAATGAATTCCACTTACAACCAATTGAAACCTTGAATCTAATCTCTTGATACACAACCTACAACAATAAACCATGTATTGCACCATCAACAACTCAATAAACACAAACACATAACATTAAATCCATAAAACCAACATAATAAACAAACCCATGATTTCCCAATCATCATAATCCAAGAATAAACAAATCCACAAGCTTACCTTAGCTTCTTGAGCCCAAAATAACCTTGTTCTAACTTCAATAATCCAACAATAGGCTAGAACCAAAGAAAGGAATAAAGAAATGAAGAAACCCTAGGTCACTTTGCTGAAGAAATCGAGAAGAAGGGATGAAAATGAGAGAAAAGTGGACCAACTCATGATTTATATCACTTAAATCTCGAAAACACGCTTCTAGTGTTCACGACCGTAGGTGCGCTAACATTATTACCGCGGGTTCGGTAGGCATTCTGTAACACTTCCAAAAATCCAAAGGCGACGACCGCGGGTGCGCTGCGTTCTTACCGCGGGTGCGCTGAGCTTACCGGAAAACATCACAAATCTGGAAGCATCGACAGCGGGTGCGCTGAGCTTACTGGGAAAACATCACAAATCTGGAAGCATCGACCGCGGGTGCGGTGCCGTATATACCGCGGGTGCGGTCTTGCTTCTATCCCACCACCGCAGGTGCGGTGCCATTTCCAGTGCGGGTGCACTCTCCTCTGTAGCCAACAATAAACTCTATGCAACAAAAAAATCGAATCGCAACGCTGCTTCTCCTCGTAATTCGGCAACACTCCCAACAAGAAAGTTGCACCTCTATATATAGTCTAACCACCCCAATTGGCCTCATACCAATTGGCTCAATATACTAATTACCATGAATTAAATCGCAACAATGCTACAACACAACTACACAACACTTATATCAACAGTACTATAAACCATAAATTACAACTCTTAACATCAAAACTATACTAAAACTTAACCAAATAGTCAATGATCATACGAAATCTTAAACCATAACATTCACTAGGCTTGGCTATTACAACCCCTATCTATTTGGGTCCTAAACTGATTAGTCTTTTAGGAACTCATACTTGGATCAGTCTAACTGACTTTCCAGTTGCTGTGTTCCAAATGGTTTTTCTCGGCTTGTGTGTGCTTGGTGTGTTGTGTGCAGATGAAACAGTATGTGCTTTAGCCTTGTTCAACTGATTGTTCCACCGATATCTTTTCTGAACCGGTTTACAGTTATGGTAATTGGAATAGCCATTTGGAGAAATCATCCGTTTATTGATTAACCTTTTAGGTAGCAAGCTACGCGAATCAGTTGAAGTTTTAGGGCTATAACCAATTCCATTGCTTTTAGCCTTGTTCTTATTTTCAATAGGTTGTTCAACTGGTCTACTTGGCTTAGGTTGTTCTTGTACCACAACTGATTCGACAAAGTTAATATATTTTCATTTGCCCATGTTTAGTTATGCAGAGTATCACTGATAGAAATCTCATCTTGGTTGCTGAACCCTAAACCAGTTTTATCTGAGACTGATTTTTTCATATCTTTCATTTCAGCTAGTGCAACTGATGATTTATTCAATTCTTGAATAAGCTCAGTTTGCTTTGAATTCTTAAGCGTTAACTGTTGAATCATAGATTGATTCTTGCTTCTTTCAGCATTCAGCTCAGCAATCTCCCGTTTAAGACTTTAAAGTTCAACTGATATATCAGTTTAAGTTTTACTGTCATTGGGATCAGTTTGCTTTGCTTTGGCCTTCACAACTGAGAGAGCATGCTTGTGATACTCGTTGATCATGTCATGTAATGTAGAAATAAGTTCATCACGTGTAAAGTCAGTTGAGCTAAAATCGAATACCTGCTCACTAATTGATTCTAATTCTATGTCATCAGCCATCAGACACTTGACTTCCTCATCATCACTGGAGCTGCTCAAGCTCTCAGGTTTTGATTCATCACTGTCAGATTATGCCCATTTGAACTTACTTTCCTAAGCTAGAATAACCTCTTGTTTCTTTCTGAATGATCTCTTATCATCTTTGGTTCTTCTCCTGTGCTTATGTGATTTGTTTTCCTTTTCAGCTGACACTCGAATATCCTTCTTTGGCTTAGGAAAGTCAGCAATGAAGTGCCTAGTTTTGCCACAGTTGTAGCAAGCATTTGGTTCTTCTTTGGAGTTATTTTTTTGATAGTTTTGTTGGTAAGAACCCTGATGTAGAACCCGAAAATCAGATTACGTATAAGCCATGCATAATTTCTATTATTTAAATAAAAAAATGAACTTTTAAGGAAATAGGAAGTGTTCTATTTATTTTAAAAGTAGATGTATAGTTTTATCTTTTCAGGATAAATACGCGAGGTCGAACCAGAGTTGGAGATTTGAGATAAGATTAATAATAATATTAATAAGAAGAAAAATATTCTTAAATTTAATTTAAGTCAAGGAACAATTTAATTTAAAGAAAAAGAATGTTTTAGAATTTATTAAAATTATTTGGAACCAAGTTATTAAATAAATTCTATTAGGTTCAATATTTAATTAAAGCTAAAATTAAAATGTTTAAACAATTGAGGAGGAATTAATTTAGGCTTAATATATTTAAGAAATTAAACAAAACATTTAAATACTTAAATTTTAAGTCAAACATGCCATGCAATATTCTATTCTAAATTAATTTGTCATTCATTAAAAATATATATAATGAGTGTATTAAACCTTAAGAATTTAAAATGCAAGATTAAAACACTATTATACCATGCAAGAAGTAGTAATAATATTTGGTTAAGACAATTCAAAAATTGTAGTAAACCTCATTCAAATTTACCACTAAATGGTTTTATAGTGTATTCATTTCCTACTTTTAATATCCATAATTATGGGTAATACATGCACCATAATTCTCTTTGAAACTCCTCAAACCCTTTATGCTAGCAAATAACGTGAATCACAGCAAGAAAATGAGCAAAGAATCGGCAGCCAAGAAAGCTAGAAACAATTTGAATCCATTCAACTCCTTCACATGTAACTCCCATTTTAATGTATATTATGGTCCTTTAACACCACTTATAACATTTCCTCTTCCTTACCCACATATCCTACACTCATATGCTAGAAAAAAATTAGAAGGAAACAGCTGAGAAATCGTGAAAAACAACAGCAGCAATAAACAAGAGAATAAGAAACAATTCAAACTCCTTCAACTTCTTGACTTGTAACTCCCAAACTAAAGGCATATAATGGCACTTTTAACACCTATTGTATTGTTCACCTTCATCACCTACATTCCCCACAACCTCACCTTCGAAAATTAGCAGAAAACAGCAGAATAGAATCTAGTGAAAGGCAGCAGGAATAAGAAAAGAGATTCAACTCCGTTTCGCCGCTCGTATTCGTCGTGTTGATTTGTTTTTGTCAAAAAAATTCCAGCCATGTATATATTGTTTCTTTTCTCTTCAATCAAGTCCTCTAGATATTTTTAAACCATTATATATGCATGATTCAAACAACGTCACGAAAATGACAGCAAATGTCCAAGCAAAAATCTGCACAAAAGTTCTCGGCTTCTTTGTTTTCAATGTCACGGTTTGGGTGTGTTTTGTTGCTTTCAGGGAGTTGCTCGGTTCCAAGAACACATGGCTTCTTCTAGGCATAATTTAGAATGTGTTAGGGTGTTTTTGGGTCAGTTGTTTCAGTCCATACACTCAAGAACGAAGCAATGACAGCAACTTTACATAAGCTGCAGAAATGAGTCACAATTTTCTGTCCTTGAGTTGTTTGAGGGGTGTTCAAATCTTGGCTGTCCTAGGGACTGTAGCCACGGTTAGAACACTCCCTTAACATGTCTAGGACGTGACCAAGGTGTCCTTTCCAAGCTTGGTACATGGATCCATCGGAATTTCACAACAACAACGCATTTCGATTTCTTCAAATTCTGTGTATATGCACTTTCGGTTTTTAGATGTTGTGTGGATTATGGTTGGATCCTAGCCTGTAGCCATGATTCATACAACACTCCCTCATGTCTATATTGTGCCAGGGTTGATCACATAGCCGCTGGAACGAAACAAGACAACAACTTAATTCGAATACTACAGCACAGAATTTCTGGGTACTCTCGGGTTGAGCTGTGCATTGTCTTAGGTAGTGGCTGGGTTTGTGGTTAGCTTTTAGCCCTTAGCCATGGTCCAAGCCATGACTTAGAATGTTGGTAAGAGTCCTTGGGTGGTGGTTCAAGCCGTTGGCCATTATTTTCAGAGTTTGCTCCACAAACAAGCAAGCTGCCACTGCTGTATTTTCTGCTTTTTGACAGCAGCTTTGGATCACGATTTTGGTGGTGGTTTGAGTTCTTGGTTGGCTTTTAGCCCATGGCCTTGGACTGGACACTACCCTAATGAGTTATGAAAGTCAGGTTTTTGGCCGTTTGTGATTTGGTCGAGTTTAGAGGTCATACGAGAATTTACGGTGAAAGATGCCAAAATGACTCTCGAAAGAGTGTTTTATGTTTTTGGATTCCTTTCACATATTTTCGTGTTTTACAGTTATTATGCATATTTTTCAGTATGTTTGGGGTATTTTTAATCATGGTTAAACGTCGGTTTAATGTTGGTTCGGGTTGGTACGAAGCCATGGTCAAAAATCAAGTTGTTGGTCCGAATCGTCTCGTTTTTAGTTCTATTGTTAAGTTTTTGTCAAGTTAAGATTTATTGCATGTGTCACATATTAGAATTAAGTCGCAGCAAGCCTGGTAATGATTCAACTCATCCGGTAAAAATAAGGTTATAATGATATTACGTGCATAAAAATATAAAATGTTTATTTTTGAGATATATGCTATATGCCTTGTGGCCACCTTACGTTTATGGGTTTGGAAGTCGGTAGGCGCAACCGAGGACCTCTCCGCCCGGTGACTTACGACCGGTTTATGATTATGTATGTGTACGGACATCCAGTCCAAGGGCTGTGATTGATCTCTACCGCCCAATATACTGTGGTTTAGTCTGATCAGGCGCTCACGTTATGTTATGGGCCACTTGCTTAGAAACATTATCTCTACTAGAAAATTATGATATGTTATGACAGAGCTCTATTGAGCAAAGCTTTTACGTATGATTTTCAGATATGCACGTAGATATAATTATTCATGATACGATTTTCACCGTACGCTTTACGATACTTTATTTTTACGTTGCATGCGGTTTTATGGTATATATTACTTGTTATTCACGATATATACATGTTGAGTCTTTAGACTCACTAGACTTGATTGTTGTAGGTATTGATGAGGCTGAGACTGCGGACGGAGACCAGTGAGCGATCTTGGGACAGCAGTAGTAAACCCGATGACCTCATGATTTAGTTTATGCATCTTTTATTATTCAAACTCAGTTTTAATACGTTGGATTATTTATAACTTGTTGTTTATGTTGGATTATTTTTAAATTGTTGCTAGAAAATTTTATTTACTTCCGCTGTTATTTTAAAGTTAAAATTATTTACATATTTATTTTATAAATGAGGCAAGATGATTAATTATTTAGAAAATTTTTAATAATTCCGCTAAAATATGAATACGAAATACGGGCCTTTACACCTGATTTCTCCTCATGAATTTTCCAAATTTCCTTACAAATAAATGCATTGCTTCATTGTTTAGCTGATCAGCATATTTCTCAATTGAACCTGTAGGTTCCAGTTTATGAGCACTTAGACCGGTAGTAGCTGCTGGTGTAGAAGGTTCTCCTTCCCTTGTTTGCAGCTCAAACTCGTAGGCCTTTAGATTAATGAATAGATCATGTAACTCGACCTTATTCAGGTCCTTTGATTCTCTCATTTTCATGGTCTTCCCATCCCATTCCTTGGGAAGATCTCTGACTACTTTTAGCGCTAATTGTTTATTTGAATACACATTTCAAAGTGCATTCAATTCGTTTATTATGCCGCTGATTCTCTCATCATATTCGTGTAGAGATTCTCCAATTTTCATTTTAGAATTATCGAATTTTTGAACAGCAACTAAGAGTTTATTCTCTTTGGTTTGCTCATTTCTTCGCAGAGCTGAGTCAACTTCTCCCAGATTTTTTTTCCAGTCTTGCACATCTTTATCTTGTTGAAAGTGATTTTATCCAGCGTTTTGTACAAGATGTCTTTAGCTACAATGTCCGAATTGGCATTTTTTTTCTTCACCTGTCCATTCTTCTCTTGTCTTCTAAATTCGGTTTGGAGCACCGTCAGTTATGGCAACAACATTATTTTCTTTCAGTATTCTCATAGGTCCGTCAGTAATGACATACACATGTCATCAGCTTGTACAGCTATATGAGCCTGCATACTAATCTTCCAGTCATCGAACACTTCTCTTGAGAACATAGGAATTTCGTTGAAGGAAGACATGATGATCAGATTTTGTAGGTAGGAATATTCAGGAACAAGATTCAACCTCTCTGATACCACTTGATATGATCGGTTAGTAGGCGAAAGAGTGTTTATAAGGGGAGGTTGAATAAAAACTCGACAATTTCACCACTTTATCGTAAAAATGAGTTAGTTTAGTGATAAACTGAACTCGGGAATCTTGTTATGTCAATGTCAATCAGTTAACTAATGAAATTGCGGAAATAAACTGAATGATGAATAGAATAAAACTAAAAATAAGACACAAGATTTATGGATGTTCGGAGATCTCATAAATCACCCCTTCTATCTCTAAGATAGGATATTTACTAAAAGACTTTGGTTTATACAATGATTTGTACAAACTCTTTTCAGTTTGGACTGACCACTGCCAATAATGAAACTCTTAATATCAATACAGTTTATCAGTACCCAACTGATATGAAACTTCTTAGTACAAATGATCTTTATAAGATCATACAATACAACAGTAAGTGTATGTGCTTGTAAGCTCAAAGTATAGCCTTGAATGCTATGATTGTATATGCTAAGTGTGAGCTTTTGAAATCTTTTGAATATGAACATAAAGCTTGTGAAGATTTCGACAGAATAATAGCTTGGTTGATTTAATACGTTATTTTTTTACTCAGCTGCTCTTCTCGCCTATTTATATGCTTTTCTTCCAACGGTAACAATGAATGCATTTTGAATCTTTATATCCGTTGTTAGCCACGTCAACATTCCTCTGACAGTCTTACATTGTAACATTTATGAAATGCGGCGTTCCTGCTGCTCTTTATACAATATGTCAGTTGTTGGGTTACGTCCTTCTCACTGAAGACGTGTAAAGCTGATGAGCCGATAGGATAAGCTGATGGTTGAATAACTGATCGTTAAGTTATCTGCACAACTTTTAGTTAGCGTATATCAGTTCGGTTGCCTTGATACACATTAATCTTCAGCTCGGGCAACTATTAGAAAATTTTAGTTCATTTGCCTTTAGTTTTCTTGACTCAGTTGTTTAATCTTTTCACGCTTAGTTTGTCAAACTCCAAAATTAAGTTTCCAACACTTTGGAGTCAATCAAAGGTTTTTAGTGAAATCATATCCTTGAGATAGAAGGGTGACGTAGGAGCAATTGAAGACTCTGCACATCCATAAAATTCTATTCATCATTCTATTTATTATGTTTTCAGTACTTTATAAAAAGTTATTCAATCTATCTTTCAGTTTATTTCCGCACTACAATGTTAAGTTAAGTGATTGATATAGACACACAAGATTTCTGCAGTTCCTTAAAGAACTCATTTATATCCAAAAAGATTACATAAACCGAAGTGTTTATTCAACCTCTGAAACGTCTCCTACTTCTTCCCTTTAAAATCCTACTAATATTTTTTTATACATACATACTCTCGAATTTCACCATTTAAAATTACTTAACATTTCCAGAAATCAAAATAATTTTAACATTTAAAATGTCAAATGCAGAAAAATCCCTAAATCGTCAATTAACAACATTCTATTTCAAACTTCAACATTATCAAGTGTATAAAAATCCCTAAATGTCAAGTGCATAAAAATCCCTAAATCGTCAATTTAAAGTGCATAAAAATCCCTAAATCGTCAATTAACGACATTCAACTTCAACTTCGCTAAATCATCAATCTCAAGTGCATAAAAATCCCTAAATCTATATTTTCATCTTAAAAATTATAAAATATCATTGAACTTGTGTAATGCCCGAATTTTGAAAAATGTGGCAGTAGAATGGAATAGATAATGGAGGGGTAGAATCAAAGGTGGAATTTGAGGTAAATAGGTAATGGAAATGCAGAAACGGTATGAAAAATGGGGCAGTAGTTGTGGTTTTTAGCATAATATTTTGTATATTGATCCATTTGATGTGAGGCCACTTTCATTAGAAAGATAAGACATAAGGCTATAACTTTCCTGTTTTGAGTTTTGTTCAAATCATTAGGGAAGACGAGCCAAAAGCGCCCCGAAGTATGTCGTGCGTATCGTCGTTCCTACAATGACACATGTTGGGAGATTGAGCATAACTTTTTAGTCATACCTTTAAATGACATGAGGCTAATTGGAGATGCAAGCCAAGACATAGGGCTACAACTTTCCTGTTTACATTTTTCCTAATTCTGAAGGGAAGAGGCGTTTCGGAAGCAATCTTTGACGTAGCTGTGCGCAGAGCGCGCCCGAGCGGAAAAAGATGTCCGCCCGGGCGCCCAACAAGTTAAGAAAACGTGTTTTGGTGTTTGGGAAGGCATAAAATCGAATGGGATCATCTTTTTACTCATTTCCCTTTTCTTTCTTTTCTCTCCATTGGTCTAGAGCTAGGGTTCTTCATTCTCCTTCAATCCAATTTCTTCCAAGACATTAATCTTTGATTGAAGCCTTAATATTTGCTTGGAGATTAGAAGTTCTTCTCCTCAAGAGTTTATAAGCAAAGTAAGAAAGCTTATTTCCTTGGTTTAGTGATTGAAGGGAAAACAATGTGTTGTTTGGTTTGAGTGTTGAGGTAAAGTTGTTAATATAATGATTGATGGTATTATTATTTTATGTATTGATATTTTGAAAAGAAATGGAATTGTAGAGGAGCTAACTCTTTAGCACGCACGTCACGTGTTTGACAAAATGATTCAATGAATGTTTTTATGTCATATTACGATTAAGAAATGATATGGATTCCTTCTTTACACAATTGTTGGGATTTGAGTTTTCTTGAATATCCAAATTGCGGATCTTGATTCGAAACATTATTGAATTAATTATGAATTTTGTACAGAAATTGCTCTGTTTTGATAAATGATTCGAGTTCTTGAGTTATAGTAGAATTCAGAGGTTCAAGACTTCTCACCTACACATTTCGATCTTCTTTTGGTAATATTTGAAAGGTATGTTACGGTCGGTAACATACGAGGTAAAAGTATCATTTTTATTTTAAATTGAAAACTCTATGGCTCGATGAACTATTGGTGATTTGATGATGATTGTTGTATTGAGATGAGTTGATTATGATATCGAAATAATGATATTGATTTGCATCATTACATTGCATATTGAGCCACTTTTTGATTCAGATTTGATATGGCGGAGGTCGCCTTGATTTATTGATTTGTTGGACGTATGGGGCTATAGTTGAGTTGGCATAGTGTATGCGGAGGTCGCTGCTATGGCCTGAACACTCTCTATAGGCGCACCATAGTTATGGGATTGTAGAACACAGCACCCCACCCCAAGCGGATGAGTCGGTGGATGTTGCTGGGTGATTCTATTCCCTTGGGTACCCTATGACCAGATGATTCACTTGATCTTGAGATTTATTGATAGCCCACAGCTTCTGATCATGCATTGCATTATATTGCATCTTTATGAATTTTATATGAGATATTTGAAATGTTAATTCTCATATGTTATTGATTGTATCATACTGGGTTTATACTCACCGGCACGTCGGCTACCTCTTGTTTTCATGTGCTTGACGGTAGGTGAGGCGTGGTTGGGGATGCCAGAGTCCATCTCCAGGCGAGGAGATACGAGTTAGAGTGGGATTCTCGAGTCTTAGGAACTATGTGATGATGTTTGGATTTCTTTGGTTCACTACTTTTTGTTTGCATGTTGAAAATTATATTTCAAACATTTGAGACCATTAAATTATTTTGACGATGTTTATGTGAATATGTGAACCACAAATTACATATTTATTAAATCATTTGGTTTGTTACAATTATAATTATTAGTATTAGATAACAGACCCGGGGCCTCACATTAGGTGGTATCAGAGCGTAAGATATTTGGGAACAGGGTAGATCGAGTCAGTTCGAATTTCTTGATCATGAGATATATTTGCTAGCATTATCATTGTACCATAATGTGAAATACATGATTTAAATTGAGATATTATATTGTTGAGCTTTATTTGAGATTTTTGAGATTGTTGAGTCTCGAGAGCCAGAGATGATTGACACAAGATTGAGATGATTATGATATTGTGATTTTATATGTGTTTGATCTATTTTATATCAGACATGGCTACTCGAGGTAGAGGTCGTGGTAGACCTAGACAGAACATACCAGTGGCACAAGATCAAGGCAGTGCTACTCATACTCAGATGGATATAACTCCGACTCCGATGGAGATACTGTTAGCCAGATTTCAGTCTTTGCACCCACCGATGTTGAAGGGTACCGAGAATGCATTAGAGTGTGAGAACTGGTTGGAGAATATGGATCAATTATTTGAATCTCTTGAGTATCCAGATGATCGTAGAATCAAATTAGTTGTTCATCAGTTATTAGATGTTGCTAAGAGTCGGTGGATAATGACCAAGAAAGCTTTAGAGGGTCGAGGTACGATTGTTACCCGTGATATTTTTAAATCTGAATTTTATCAGCGTTTCTTTCCTACCTCTTACAGGAAAGATAGGGGAGCCGAGTTTGCAAATTTAATGCAGGGAAATCTGAATATTGAGGACTATGTTGCCAAGTTCTCGAATTTACTGAGATTTGCTCCTCATGTAGCATCCGATGAAGAAGCTAAGGCCGATCATTTCATAAATGGTCTTAATCCTTATATATTCACCATGGTTAATACTGGAAGGCCTAACACTTTTGCTGAGGCTCTTGATCGAGCCAAGGGAGCTGAAACTGGAATCATTAGGCAGAGAAGTTCTAAGTATTCGCAACGACCCCAATAGCCACAGTTTAGGGCTAGAGGGAAGAAATTTAAGAGGCATGGCAGTAACTTTTCGAATTCTAGTGGATCGAGACAGTCTGGTTCAGTTCAGAGCACTGGTTATTCAGGCACAACTTGTGGTCAGTGTGGTGGTAGACATTATAACGATCAATGTAGAGGAATCACGGGAGCTTGCCACTTGTGTAACCAGGTTGGACACTATGCTCGAGTGTGTCCTAATCGTGGAAGTGAAATATCTCAGAGTGGGAGATCATCGAGACAGACACCTCACCAGAATCGTCAGACCCCTACAGTTCATTCTTATCAGCAATCAAACCGGTCAGATCATAACCAACATAGTGGTGGCCACAGGGTAGGACAGCCACCTAGATAGCAGGCTCGAGTTTTTGCACTCACTGAGGATGAGGCACATAATGCTCCAGATAATGTTATTGCAGGTAATTGTTTTCTTTCAAGTTATCCTGCTTATGTTTTGATGGATACTGGTGCATCACATACTTTCATAGCTGAGCACTTTGTCTCGTTGCATTCATTGCATTCTATGCCATTATCATCTACATTATCTATTTCTACTCCACTGGGCAAAGTGATGAGGTCAGCAGAAATGATAAGTGGTTGTGAATTTCGTTGTGAGGATAATGTCATTGAGATTGATTGCATTGTGTTGGAGATGTCTGATTTTGACTGCATAGTTGGTATTGACATGTTGACAAGATACAGGGCTACTGTAGATTGTTTTCAGAAGATTGTTAAGTTTAATCATGATATGACAGATCACTGGACATTCTATGGTAAAGGTTCTCGAGCTAAGATTCCTTTGATATCTGTTTTGTCCATGACTCGTTTGTTGCAGAAAGGAGCCGAATGTTTCTTGGTTTATGCAATTGATATTTCAAGGTTAGTACCTATATTGACAGATATTCCAATTGTTAGTGAATTTTCAGATGTATTTCCAGATGAGATTCCAGGATTTCCTCCAGTCCGAGAGATTGATTTCAACATTGAGTTGATGCCAGGTACACAACCTATTTCTAGAGATCCTTATAAGATGGCGCCAATTGAACTGAATGAACTAAAGGAACAACTTCAGGATCTATTGGCTAAAGGATATATAAGACCAAGTGTTTCACCTTGGGGTGCTCCGGTTTTATTTGTGAAGAAAAAAGACGGGTCTATGAGGCTTTGTATCGATTATAGACAGTTGAATAAAGCCACAGTAAAGAATAAGTATCCTTTGCCAAGGATTGATGATCTCTTTGACCAGTTGCAGGGTTCTTCAGTATATTCTAAGATTGATTTAAGATCCGGATATCATCAGTTAAGAGTTAGAGAGACAGATGTGCCTAAGACTGCTTTTCGTACTAGGTATGGACATTTTGAATTTTTGGTTATGCATATTGGGTTGACCAATGCACCTGCGGTATTTATGGATTTGATGAACCGTGTGTTTCCACGGTATATAGATCAATTTGTTGTGATCTTCATTAATGATATTCTTATTTATTCAAAATCTGAAATTGAGCATGCCGAGCACTTGAGAGCTGTTTTGCAAATTTTGATAACTGAAAAGTTGTATGCTAAATTATCGAAATGCGAGTTTTGGTTGGATAGAGTGGTTTTCCTTGGATATGTGATTTCAAGTGCTGGTATATCAGTTGATCCGAGTAAGTTGAGGCAGTCATCAATTGGTCTAGACCGACATCAGTTCCTGAGGTACGTATTTTTATGGGTTTGTCAGGCTATTATCGCAGATTTATTGAAGGATTCTCAGAGATTGCGAGGCCAATTACACAGCTGACACAAAAGAATGTACCATTTATTTGGTCGCAAGCATGTGAGGCTAGTTTTGTTGAACTTAAGCAGAGATTGACTAGTGCTCCAGTTCTGACTATTCCATCAGGTGTAGGAGGATTTACAGTGCACACTGATGCTTCACATCAAGGACTGGGTTGTGTATTAATGCAGCATGGCCGTGTGGTTGTCTATGCTTCACGACAGTTGAAGCCACATGAGTCTAAATACCCAGTGCATGACTTGGAACTAGCAACAGTGGTTTTTGCCTTAAAGATTTGGCGTCACTACTTGTATGGTGAGAAATTTGAGATATTCACTGATCATAAGAGTTTGAAATACCTCTTTTCACAAGCGGAGCTGAACATGAGACAGAGGCGTTGGTTAGATTTGTTGAAAGACTATGATTGCGAAATAAAATATTATCCAAGCAAGTCAAACACAGCAGCTGATGCTTTGAGCAGAAAAGTATGTAATATGTCTTAGATCACTAGCAGTGTATCTGATCTAGTGGAAGAATGTTGTATTTCTGGTTTGGATTTTGTGGTAGATACTCAACCTGTAAGAGTATTTTTGATTCAGGCAGAGCCAGAGTTGTTTGTAAAGATTAAAGAGGCTCAAAGGTTAGATCAAAGCATTCAGAAATCAGTTGAACTTGTTAAATCAGGACATCGATCAGAATTTCAGTTCAATAATGAGGGTATTTTGTTTGTGAATGATCGTATTGTAGTTCTTAATATTTCAGAATTGAGGATACAGATTTTGCGTGATGCTCATTGCAGTAAATTCAGTGTACACCCTGGAAGTAAAAAGATGTACAATGATTTGAAGAAACAATTTTGGTGGAAAAGAATTAAATCTGACATAGCAGAATTTGTATCTCGTTGTTCAAATTGTCAACAAGTGACAGCAGAAAGAAAGCAACCAGGAGGTCTTTTGCATAGCCTTAAGGTTCCAGAATGGAAGTGGTACCATATTACAATGGACTTTGTCACGAAATTGCCGAGGTCGTCGAGGGGTTGCGATTCAATTTGGGTTATCGTTGATAGATTAACCAAGTCTTCATGTTTTATTCCTTATCAGATGACATATAGGCATGATCAGATGGCCAGATTGTACATCAGAGAAGTTTTGAGATTGCATGGTGTGCCTAAGTCAATTATATCAGATCGTGATCCCATATTTTCTTCTCATTTTTGGCAGAGTTTACAAGAGGCCCTTGGTACTCGTTTTCATTTGAGTACAGCATATCATCCTCAGACAGACGGACAATCAAAACGTACTATTCAGACATTAGAGGATATGCTGAGAGCTGTAGTGATGGATTTTGGTATTGGTTGGCAGGATTCATTACCACTCTTCGAGTTTTCTTATAACAACAGTTATCAAGTGAGCATTAGAATGTCACCATTTGAAGCATTATATGGCAGGAAGTGTTGATCTCCTCTGTATTGGGACGATTTATCTGAAGCACCAATTGTAGGACCTGATATGATAAGAGATATGACAAAGAAGGTGAAATTGATTCAGAGTCGTATGAGAGCTGCTCAGGATAGACAGGCTAAATATGCGAACATCAGGAGACGGCCGTTGATTTTTGAGAAAGGTGACAGAGTTTTTCTGAAAATATCTCCTTTTCGTGGTACAGTTAGATTTGGAAAGAAGGGCACCGAGATTCATAGGTCCGTATGAGATTTTGGAACGTGTTGGTGATTTGGCTTACAGATTAGCTCTTCCTCCTGCGTTATCAAGTGTTCATGATGTTTTTCATGTGTCCATGTTGAGGAAATATCATCCAGATCCTTCTCATGTACTTCCACCCGATGAGGTTGAGTTAGATAAGAATTTGAGCTACATTGAGAGACCGATTCAGATTCTAGACAGAAAAGATAAACAACTCAGAAATAAATTGATACAATTGGTTAGAGTACAGTGGAGCAGACATGGTTTCGAGGAGGCAACTTGGGAATTAGAAGATAAAATGAGACAAAAATATCCAGAGTTATTCAAATGAAGTATGCTTCTATTCTCGGTTTTATTTTCATTATTGATTATTACATGTTAGACTTGAAAGAGATGATTGATTTCGAGGACGAAATCTATTTTAGAGGGGAGGAATTGTAATGCCCGAATTTTGAAAAATGTGGCAGTAGAATGGAATAGATAATGGAGGGGTAGAATCAAAGGTGGAATTTGAGCTAAATAGGTAATGGAAGTGCAGAAACGGTATGAAAAATATGGCAGTTGTTGTGGTTTTTAGCATAATGTTTTGTATATTGATCCATTTGATGTGAGGCTACTTCCATTAGAAAGATAAGACATAAGTCTATAACTTTCCTGTTTTGAGTTTTGTTCAAATCATTTGGGAAGACGAGCCAAAAGCGCCCTGAAGTGTGTCGTGCGTATCGTCGTTCCTATAATGACACATGTGTGGAGATTGGGCATAACTTTTTACTCAGACCTCCAAATGACATGAGGGCAATTAAAGATGCAAGCCAAGACATAGGGCTACAGCTTTCTTGTTTACCACTTTTCCTAATTCTGAAGGGAAGAGGCGTTTCGGAAGCAATCTTTGACGTAGCTGTGCGCAGAGCGCGCCCGAGCGGAAAAAGATGTCCGCCCGGGCGGGACTTGTTCGAAAATTTTATATTTATGGCCGAGAGTTCCGCGCTCGAGCGGAAAAAGATTTCCGCCCGAGCACGCAGCAAGTTAAGAAAACGTGTTGGGCAGGTTCTGGTTCGTTATGGTCCGAGGGTAACTCGATAAAATTAAGAGATGGCTCGGGGTCGAAGTTTAGGTGTCAAATAGGGTTTTAAAATAAAGAAAAATTTGGAAAACGGCTCACAGGGGTCGAGTCGTGATCCATATGGGCTAAAATAATATAAAAAGACTAAATTTAGAATTTAGGAATTTTATATTAAAGTTTGGTATTTTTCGGGATTAAAACACCGTTAAAACAATTAATTAAAGATAAATGAAAAAGTCTAAGTTTTAGGCCAAATAAAATTATGGAAAAATTCATGTAAGCTTAAATAATTATTTGGGACATTTTAGAGTCATGAAATCAAGAAAAAATTCGAAAACGTAAAATGTCGAGTCTAGGGGTAAAACGGTCTTTTTACACCGGGAAATTAGTAAAGGTCATGGCAATGCCCTAAATGCTGTTTTTATGATATTATGATTATTTTTAAATGTTTATGAAATGTTTATGTAAAGGGCCAAACACTCCTTGCTTGAAAATTTGCGGAAAATTAAAAATTTTTATTTTTAAAAGAACTTAAATGGCCTCATTCATAAAATGGGCTGATGAATCAAGTTCAATGTTTAAAATAATAGCAGCGAAAGAAAATAAAGTTTTGCCAACAATAACAATTTAAAAATTATCCAACGACTGATAAAAATTGTTTGCGGAATAAAATAACAACTGCTGCATTGAGGTCCTCGGGTGCCACTACTGCCGACCCAAGCTGGCTCACTGGTCCCCGCCCTCGGCCCTGGCCTCATCAGTACCTACAACAATCAAGTCTAGTGAGCCTAAAGACTCAGCATGCATATATCGCAAGTAACGAGTAAAAATCTGAATTAAAATATGCATGGGATAAAATATCATGTCATGAGGCATGCAGAAAATAATCAGTACTGAGCAATTATTATACGTGCATAACTGAACTGAAAATCACTGTAAAAATATTTGCTCCTTGGAGCCTGTACTGAAATATCTGGTAAAATTTTCTGTTGAGATTATGTTTTACGCCTGTGGCCACTGCACTAAGCTGAACTGATCGGTAACTGGCTACCGGGGAGGCTGAAACTGAAATGAGCTGGCCGGTCACTGGCGACCGGGTGGTACCATACTGAACTGATCGGTCACTGGCGACCGTATAAAATAACACTCCTACATAGTGAATGAACCACAAGCCATATCGCATAAATCTCAAAAAAATAATCATTTTCTATTTAATGCACGTAAAATAATTAACTGGCATAATGAAAATGTCCCGTAATTTTACCAACTGGATTGGATTGGATCGTCCCCAGGCTCGCTGCAACCTAACTGTGCTATGAAAAATATGCAATAGCTTAAACTTGACCAACTATGCAATTTACGTTCAAAAGATGCGACTATGATGCCTAATGATTTCGCATTTAATCATGACTCCGAGCCAACCTGAACCGACACCGAACAGACGTATAGTCATGATTAAAATACGCTGAAAAATCATAAAATAATGCTCCTAAAATGATAGGGTCGAAATCTAGGTGAAATGGAGGCCAAAACACGAAACGCTCTTTCGAGAGTCAATTTGGCACATCGCACCGTAAATTCTCGTACGACCTCAAAAATGATCCGAATCACGAACGGTCGAAAACATGACCTTCCCAACTAAATGAGGCATTGTCCAGTCCAAGGCCATGGGCTAAAAGCCAACCAAGAACTCAAACGAGCCTTCTAAACGACACAGCAACTTGCTGTAAATTTCCAGCAGCTGCACACCCATGTAACTTGTGTTGTTTTCGAGACTACCGGCCATTGGGGCATGAACCACCAACCAGAGACTCTTACCAACATCCCAAGGAATGATTTGAACCATGGCTAAGGGCCCTAGGCCAGCCACAATCCGCATCATACCAAAACTCAACCGAAGGGTCTAACCGAGAGCCAACGTGCATGCGTGTGTAGTGTTTTTCTTAGATCGATGTCTTGCGTCGTTCCAGTGGCCATTTGATTGATCATGGCACGATCTAGACATCTAGGAGCATGATATGAACCGTGGCTAAGGGCCATAGGCCAACCAAGATCCATACCAAGCAACCAAAAGAAACGAACCAAAAGCTGTCCAACCGAAGTAGCCGAAGGGGTATAGGGGCTGTTGTGATGTTTTTATTAAAAACCGATGAACCATAGACCAAGCCACCAAAAGGGCGACTTAGTCACGTCTTAGACATGTTAGGGAAGTGATCCAACCATGGCTAAGAGCCCTTAGGGCAGCCAAGATCAGATCCAAACCCCTTGACATAAAAGCTGAAATTTTCGAACTCAAAAAGGGACACAAATGGTGTTGCTGTCATTTCTTGCTTTCCAGCAAGCATGGGCTGAAACCGATGGACAAATGTGGTCCTAATACATCCTATTACATGTATATAAGTCGCCTTGGGAGCCTGGAGTCGATCCAATACCTGAAACTCACAAACCAAAAGAAACCGTGAAGCTTGCCAAGGAAAATCGAAAATTCTGCATGTGTTGTTTCAAAATGTTTTGACATGGATCTCGATTTTTACTTGAATAAACATGATCATGTACTGAAAAATAAATGATAATATGACTTGATTGAGGTTTAGAAAGAATCTAGACATGCCTGGTTTCGTTTCGAAAGAAAACGAACGAAACGACGACGACGCGGCACGGAGGAGATTGAACGCTTCTCTTGTTTTCTTTACTCTCGATTTTTCTTGCCTTTCTCCCTAGCTATGGCTCACGATTTTTCTATTGAAAAGGGGTCTGATTTCACTCTGAATTTTCGAAAAGGAGAGGGGGGAAAAATGGTTAGGAGGGTGAGGGAAGTGGGTGCAAGATATAAGGAAAGAATCAAGACCAAGTCTTCTCATTTTGAATTTTGAATTATGGTTTGATATCAAATCTATGTTGGGTGTTTCTAGAATGGTGATGGCCGATTTTTGCTTATTTTTTAGTCTAGGATATGTCCATTTATTTAATTAAATTGTGCTCCCAAAAATCCTAGAATTATCCCACTAATTAAATGCAAAGAATTGGTCAAAGTTGATGAGTTGGAATGAATTGCTTAATAAATCCAAGGGGCCGAAATCATGCTAATAAAATGAGTGGGAAGTGTTGGTTATCTAGTCAACTAATAATCCTTGAAAGCCTTACTAATCCTTTAAATAATTTAGTGAGCTAACCCCTTAATTTAATAACTTAAATGAGTTCATTTCTTAATCACCACAAATAATTAAATTAAATCCTCAAACCTCCCTTTCTAACTTAAATGAACTTAGTTGCTAGCTAAATTAACTTCTGGAAATATTTCTCGAATCTTAAATTGTATCTCAAAACTCCAACTCCGGTCCGGCCTCACTGAAATAACTGAAATGCTAAAAATCAAACTACTGAACTGAAATAATGAATAATTAACTTCAAATAAATGCATTTAAAATAATCATGCAATGAAGTCAATTAAATTTAAAAATCTAGAATTATGCATGGCTTATACGTCTACTGATTTACGGGTTCTACAATCCTTCCCCCCTTAAAAGAAATTTCGTCCTCGAAATTAGAACTTACCGAATAACTCGGGGTATCGATCTCTCATCTCCGGCTCAGACTCCCACGTAGCTTCCTCCTCTGAATGGTTGAGCCATTTGACTTTGACTCGCTTAACAAGCTTGTTCCGAAGTTTCTTCTCCTGTCTGTCTAGGATCTGCACGGGTCTCTCCTCATAAGATAAGTTCGGAGTAAGGTGCAACGGCTCGAAATTCAGCACATGCGAAGGGTTCGCCATGTACTTTCTCAGCATGGAGACGTGAAAGACATTGTGTACTCCGGCCAGATTCGGCGGAAGAGCCACACGATACGCTAGCGTCCCAACTCTGTCAAGGATCTCAAACGGTCCAATGAATCTCGAACTGAGCTTCCCTTTCTTCCCAAAAGTCATGACACCCTTCATAGGTGCCACTTTCACGAAGACATGATCGCCCACTGCAAACTCTAAGTCTCTCCTCCGCTGATCGGCATAACTCTTCTGTCGGCTCTGAGCAGTCCTCATCCTATCACGGATCTTGACTACTACATCTGCTGCCTTCTGAACAATCTCTGGACCCAACTCTGCTCTCTCTCCTACTTCATCCCAATGAACAGGAGATCTACACTTGCGGCCATACAGTGCTTCATACGGAGCCATACCTATAGACGACAGGAAGCTGTTGTTGTAGGTGAACTCAACCAGTGGCAAGTTCGACTCCCAACTCCCTGAGAAATCAATGACGCAAGCGCGAAGAAGATCCTCCAAAATCTGAATAACTCGCTCCGACTGTCCATCTGTCTGCGGATGGAAAGCTGTGCTAAACAGCAACTTCGTACCCAAAGTCGAATACAAACTCTTCCAAAATGAGAAAGTGAATCTGGGATCTCTGTCGGATACGATCGAAACTGGAATACCATGGAGTCGGACTATCTCTCGGATATACAGCTCTGCATACTGAATCATGGTGAAAGTCGTCTTAACAGGCAAGAAGTGCGCTGATTTAGTAAGACGATCTACAATCACCCAAATAGCATTCGATCCTCTGGCTGACCTCGGCAATCCGGTCACAAAGTCCATGGTAATGTTCTCCCACTTCCACTCGGGAATAGGCAGAGGCTTGAGCAAACCTGCTGGTCTCTGATGCTCGGCCTTCACTAACTGGCAAGTCAGGCACTCAGATACAAACCGTCTGATGTCCTTCTTCATCCCTGGCCACCAATACAATAGCTGCAGATCTTTGTACATCTTCGTACTCCCAGGGTGAATGGAGTACGGGGACGTATGGGCCTCTGATAAGATGTCTGCTCGGATAGAATCACTGCTAGGAACCCAAATCCTATCTCGGTATCTCACAATACCGTCGCTGACTGTATACAAAACACTGCCCTTGGCTTCATCTCTCTTCTTCCACTGTGCCAACTGCACATCTGCTGCCCGACCGCTGCGAATACGGTTAATAAGAGAGGACTGGATAGTCAAGGTAGATAAACGAGGAACTCTACCTCGCGGATAAGTCTCAAGATCGAACTTCTGCATCTCAATCTGAAGAGGTTTCTGAATCGTCAAGTGAGCCATCACTGCGACTTTCCTGCTCAAAGCATCCGCAACTACATTAGCTTTACCCGGGTGGTAGCTAATGTCACAATCGTAATCTTTCACAAGCTCCAACCAACGCCTCTGACGCATGTTCAGCTCCTTCTGCGTAAAGAAATACTTGAGGCTCTTATGGTCGGTAAAGATTTGACTCTTCTCTCCATACAGATAGTTCCTCCAAATCTTCAAAGCAAAAACTACGGCCGCTAACTTCAGATCATGGGTAGGGTAATTCTTCTCGTGGATTTTCAGCTGTCGAGAAGCATACGCTATCACTCTCCCATGCTGCATCAAAACTGCACCTAAACCAAGCTTCGAAGCATCGGTATACAGAACAAACTCACCAGATCCTGACGGTACAGCCAAAACGGGTGCTGAGATAAGAGCTTGCTTCAATGTATCGAAGCTCACACTCCTCGCTCCAAACAAATTTCACATTTTTCTTGGTCAGTGCTGTGAGTTGAACGGCAATGGATGAGAATCCCTGAATGAACTTCCTGTAATATCCTGCCAACCCAAGAAAACTGCGGATCTCGGATGCATTCTGAGGCACAACCCAATCTCTGACTGCTGCAACTTTTGCCGGGTCTACCTCAATGCCACTGCTAGAAACAATGTGGCCCAAGAACGCCACCTTCTCTAACCAGAATTCGCACTTACTGAACTTTGCGAATAGTTTGTGCTTCTGCAATGTCTGCAACACTGTGGTCAGATGCCTGCTGTGCTCCTCCCGACTCTTGGAGTAGACGAGAATGTCATCTATAAACACTATCACAAAATGGTCGAGATACGGCTGAAATACGCGATTAATGAGATCCATGAAGATCGCTGGCGCATTCGTCAGACCGAACGGCATCACAAGGAACTCGTAGTGACCATAACGAGTCCTGAAAGCTGTCTTCGAAACATCAGCATCTCTCACCCTCAACTGGTGATAACCGGAACGCAGATCTATCTTGGAGAAAATCGAAGCTCCCTGCAACTGGTCAAACAGATCCTCAATCCTCGGCAGTGGGTATTTATTCTTCACTGTAACCCTGTTCAACTCCCGGTAGTCAATGCAAAGCCTCATCGAGCCATCCTTCTTTTTCACAAATAAGACCGGCGCGCCCCATGGAGAAAAGCTCGGGCAAATGAACTCCTTGTCGAGAAGTTCTTGAATCTGCTTCTTAAGCTCTGCCATCTCGGTCGGTGCTAGTCGGTACGGTGCTTTGGATATCGGAGCCTTACCTGGCATAAGCTCAATGGAAAACTCCACCTCTCTCTCAGGTGGCATACCAGAGACGTCTTCGGGAAAAACGTCTAAGAAATCTTTGACAATCGGAACATCTGAGGCTGACTGGCTGGGTTCCTCGGGGACAGATAAAAAGGTCGCTAGAAATGCCCGACACCCTCTATGCATGAGCTTCCTAGCCTAAACATAAGGAATAATGCGCGGTAAAGGAAAGTACCTGTCCGGCTCAAATAAGAACTGCTCCATTCCAGGCGGTCGGACAAGGACAGATCTCCGCTGGAAGTCTATCAACACTCTGTTCTTCAATAGCCAGTCCATCCCTAGGATGATGTCAAATTCTGGCATCGGTAGCACGATCAGATCCGCATAAACAAGATTACCGTGCAGCTCAAGATCTATATCTCGGATAACATTGGTAGCTGCCATCTCCTCGTCTGACGGCAACACTACTGAAAAGGCTGTATCTAGCCCAATGGTCTGGATCTTGAGAAAGTTTGCAAAGACCTCCGAAATAAACGAGTGAGTGGCCCCTGAATCTATCAAGGCCTTGGTAGCGAAACCAGATATAAAAATTCTCCCTGAAAGATCGGAACTCTAAGTTGAATCCCACTACAAGATCTAAACTTATAGACATGCAAAGGTCAAGGTTCCTCTAGCTTAATTCCCCCGAAATAAATCTGAGTAGAGCATGCAATCCTATAACAGTTCTAAGTTCAAAAATCTAAATCCCGATTCCCAAAATGCTGAGATTCGAATAATAACTTAAAGTTTAAAGGTACCGTCAACAACATAGTCTCCGGGTTGGTTTCCGCGGCATGGAGAGCAAAAACTCTGCCTTGGGTAGGCAGATTCCTCTGAGGGCACTGCAGCAACATGTGGTCTGGACTGCCACACTTAAAACACTTTCCTGAGCCAGCCATACATGCTCCAGGATGGCGACGTGAGCACCTGGGACAGACTGGGTGCTCCTGAGTCCTCGGGGCTGGGCGTCCCCGCTACTGCTGCTGCTGGCCTCGGTTCTTGGGCGGTCCATGAAAAGGCCTCTTATTTTGCTGCTGATGCTGATGAGGAGGAGGGCGGTGCGGTGTCTGGACTGGGCGCTTGTCCTGGCGATCCCTCTCGATATCCCGCAGATCCTGCTCTGCGGCTAAGGCCTTGGAAACGGCAATCTCATAAGTAGCAGGGTCAGATACCCTAACATCCCGGCGCAAGATCGGCCGTAAACCCACCAGGAAGTGCATCAGCTTGGCTCTGGCATCATTCGCGATCAGGGGCACAAAGTGACAGCCCCTCTCGAACTTACGGATAAACTCCGTAACCGTCATATCCCCCTGTCTCAGGATCATGAACTCGGTGGTCAGCCTGGTGCGAACCTCCTCAGAAAAATACTTGGAGTAGAAAACTTCCGTAAAGCGGGTCCAAGAAAGTGTAGCCAAGGTCAGGGCTACCAAAGCTCCTTCCCACCATAAGCGGGCATCTCCAGTGAACAGGTAGGTGGCACACCGAACTCGGTCTGCGTCTCCCAGCTCCATAAAATCGAAGATGACCTCGAGGGATTTGATCCATCCCTCGGCAACCATGGGGTCAGATGTCCCAGAGAATTCCTTCGGGCGCATCTTCATGAATCGCTCATAAACAGCCTCGGGCCCTGTCGGCCTGGCTGCGGCTGCGGCATTGTTCCCCGCAAACTGTGCGAAGAACTGTGCCATCCCAGCTAACATCTGGGCACTCATGTCCGGTGGGGGCGGTGGAGGAGGTGGTAGGTCTCCCTCCGGTCTATGCTCCTCTCTGTCCTCTCGGCGAGGCTCCACCTCTCTGTTGCGCTCTAAAATGCGTCTAGGGGGCATACTGTTCCAAACAAAACCCATACGTAACTAACATGCATAATTCCATAATTTATTTTAAATGAACCCTGAAATACTGAAAATCTGGAAGCATGCTGACAAACTAATTCATGCTTTAACTAAAATTCTGAACTGAAAAACTTACAGACCAAAGACGTGGCTTCGTGAGCTTCTCGCGGTCAGTAGTAGTGAAACCCTATACAGAACCACCGCTCTGATACCAACTGTAAAGGGCCAAAAACTCCTTGCTTGAAAATTTGCGGAAAATTAAAAATTTTTCTTCTTAAAAGAACTTAAATGGCCTCATTCATAAAATCGACTGATGAATCAAGTTCAATGTTTAAAATAATAGCAGCGGAAGAAAATAAAGTTTTGCCAAAAATAACAATTTAAAAATTATCCAACGACTGATAAAAATTGTTTGCGGAATAAAATAACAACTGCTGCACTGAGGTCCTCGGGTGCCACTACTGCCGACCCAAGCTGGCTCACTGGTCCCCGCTCTCGGCCCTGGCCTCATCAGTACCTACAACAATCAAGTCTAGTGAGCCTAAAGACTCAGCATGCATATATCGCAAGTAACGAGTAAAAATCCGAATTAAAATATGCATGGGATAAAATATCATGTCATGAGGCATGCTGAAAATAATCTGTACTGAGCAATTATAATACATGCATAACTGAACTTAAAATCACTGTAAAAATATTTGCTCCTTGGAGCCTGTACTGAAATATCTGGTAAAATTTTCTGTTGATATTATGTTTTACGCCTGTGGCCACTGCACTAAGCTGAACTGATCGGTAACTGGCTACCGGGGAGGCTGAAGCTGAACTGAGCTGGCCGGTCACTGGTGACCGGGTGGTACCATACTGAACTGATCGGTCACTGGCGACCATATAAAATAACACTCCCACATAGTGAATAAACCACAAGCCATATCGCATAAATCTCAAAAAAATAATCATTTTCTATTTAATGCACGTAAAATAATTAACTGGCATAATGAAAATGTCCCGTAATTTTACCAACTGGATTGGATTGGATCGTCCCCAGGCTCGCTGCAACCTAACTGTGCTATGAAAAATATGCAATAGCTTAAACTTGACCAACTATGCAATTTACGTTCAAAAGATGCGACTATGACGCCTAATGATTTCGCATTTAATCATGACTCCGAGCCAACCTGAACCGACACCGAACCGACGTATAGTCATGATTAAAATACGCTGAGAAATCATAAAATAATGCTCCTAAAATGATAGGGTCGAAATCTAGGTGAAATGGAGGCCAAAACACGAAACGCTCTTTCGAGAGTCAATTTGGCACATCGCACCGTAAATTCTCGTACGACCTCAAAAATGATCTGAATCACGAACGGTCAAAAACATGACCTTCCCAACTCAATGAGGCACTGTCCAGTCCAAGGCCATGGGCTAAACGCCAACCAAGAACTCAAAAGAGCCTTCTAAACGACACAGCAACTTGCTGTAAATTTCCAGCAGCTGCACACCCGTGTAACTTGTGTTGTTTTCGAGACTACCGGCCATTGGGGCGTGAACCACCAACCAGAGACTCTTAACAACATCCCAAGGAATGATTTGAACCATGGCTAAGGGCCCTAGGCCAGCCACAATCCGCATCATACCAAAACTCATCCGGAGGGTCTAACCGAGAACCAACGTGCATGCGTGTGTAGTGTTTTGCTTAGATCGATGTCTTGCGTCGTTCCAGTGGCCATTTGATTGACCATGGCACGATCTAGACATCTAGGAGCATGATATGAACCGTGGCTAAGGGCCATAGGCCAACCAAGATCCATACCAAGCAACCAAAAGAAACGAACCAAAAGCTGTCCAACCGAAGTAGCCGAAGGGGTATAGGGGCTGTTGTGATGTTTTTATTAAAAACCGATGAACCATGGATCAAGCCACCAAAAGAGTGACTTAGTCACGTCTTAGACATGTTAGGGAAGTGATCCAACCATGGCTAAGAGCCCTTAGGGCAGCCAAGATCAGATCCAAACCCCTTGACATAAAAACTGAAATTTTCGAACTCAAAAAGGGACACAAATGGTGTTGCTGTCATTTCTTGCTTTACAGCGAGCATGGGCTGAAACCAATGGACACAAGTGGTCCTAATGCATCCTATTACATGTATATAAGTCGCCTTGGGAGCCTGGAGTCGATCCAATACCTGAAACTCACAAACCAAAAGAAACCGTGAAGCTTGCCAAGGAAAATCGAAAATTATGCATGTGTTGTTTCAAAATGTTTTGACATGGATCTCGATTTTTACTTGAATAAACATGATCATGTACTGAAAAATAAATGATAATATGACTTGATTGAGGTTTAGAAAGAATCTAGACATGCCTGGTTTCGTTTCGAAAGAAAACGAACGAAACGACGACGACGCGGCACGGAGGAGATTGAACGCTTCTCTTGTTTTCTTTACTCTCGATTTTTCTTGCCTTTCTCCCTAGCTATGGCTCACGATTTTTCTATTGAAAAGGGGTCTGATTTCACTCTGAATTTTCGAAAAGGAGAGGGGGGAAAAATGGTTAGGAGGGTGAGGGAAGTGGGTGCAAGATATAAGGAAAGAATCAAGACCAAGTCTTCTCATTTTGAATTTTGAATTATGGTTTGATATCAAATCTATGTTGGGTGTTTCTAGAATGGTGATGGCCGATTTTTGCTTACTTTCTAGTCTAGGATATGTTCATTTATTTAATTAAATTGTGCTCCCAAAAATCCTAGAATTATCCTACTAATTACATGCAAAGAATTGGTCAAAGTTGATGAGTTGGAATGAATTGCTTAATAAATCCAAGGGGCGGAAATCATGCTAATAAAATGAGTGGGAAGTGTTTGTTAGATATCTAGTCAACTAATAATCCTTGAAAGCCTTACTAATCCTTTAAATAATTTAGTGAGCTAACCCCTTAATTTAATAACTTAAATGAGTTCATTTCTTAATCACCTCAAATAATTAAATTAAATTCTCAAACCTCCCTTTCTAACTTAAATGAACTTAGTTGCTAGCTAAATTAACTTCTGGAAATATTTCTCGAATCTTAAATTCTATCTCAAAACTCCAACTCCGGTCCGGCCTCACTGAAATAACTGAAATGCTAAAAATCAAACTATTGAACTGAAATAATGAATAATTAACTTCAAATAAATGCATTTAAAATAATCATGCAATGAAGTCAATTAAATTTAAAAATCTAGAATTATGCATGGCTTATACGTCTACTGATTTACAGGTTCTACAATTTATGACTAAATTATGATTTTTAAATGTCTAAGGGATTTTTATGATTTAAGAAGACATTTAAAATACGTGTTGCATGCTTGGTTTCAAAAATGAAAAATGTAAATATTACTCATGATTTTTCTAAGTGATGTGAATGTAAAATGTTGAAGGATGTGAAGTGATTGTGACTAATTCGTTAATGTTGGCGACGTCGTGAGGGTTATGGTCCCAGTGGGAGCTCGACGATCGTGTTTCCATTATTACGAATATGAGGTTATGAGGTTATGAGGTTTGAGGTAAGAATGGGAATATCGTGAGGGGAGAAGGCCCCAGAGAGAGCCCCGACGATCGTATTTCTATTCGATCCTGATAGGCCAGAGCCCAGTTGACCGGTGAGAGTGTTCCTGGTGTCCCCCGCCGCCCAGTACTGAGGTTTCATGTAGATGGATCCATCGTCATGTCATGTCATGTTGAGGAAAGTCACAATTAACAATCTGAATTCAACAAAGGAAAAGGAAAAGGAAAATGTTTATGATCATGTTAAAGGTTTTATGTCATGTTGAGAAAAAAGGAAAAAGATTAAGGTTTATTTATGCATGTCATGAAAATGTTTATGTTTAAAGTTGATGCATCATTATAAAGATATTTTTATTTAAAGTTTTATGCATCATGAAAATGTTTACGAAAATGTTTATGTTTATGCATCTTCATGAAAACGATATTTTAAGTACAAGTATTTTTCACCGTTATATGTTGAATGTATTACGTATTACTCGTTATAAAGATTATGGTGTGTTGAGTCTTTAGACTCACTAGGTGTGATGGATGCAGGTGGTATTGAGGGAGGACTTGATGAGTGATTTGACTGGGCTGAAGGCGCACACAACCCGAGGACCAGCGCTTCTACTTTTTCCGCATTATGACTTTTGACTCATGCTTTATGATTAAAGATTTTTAAGATTATTTATTTATGCATTTGAGAGATTTTTGAAAGGTTTAGTATGGGCTATTCTTTTCAAATTATTGCTTTTTAGGTTTGGTAAAATGTTTGACGATTTTATGCTTTAAAATATTTTCCTTTGGATTTTTAAATAGCAGTGGATGGTTATTTTTAAAAATGATGTCAAAAATATTTTATGGATCGGCCGATGCTAAGTGAGGTTTAAAAAAAAAATTCTATTACTTTTAAAGCAATAAAAAGAGCAGGACGTTTCATCCTTGGTTTAGTGATTGAAAGGAAAACAATGTGTTGTTTGGTTTGAGTGTTGAGGTAAAGTTGTTAATATAATGATTGATGGTATTATTATTGTATGTATTGATATTTTGAAAAGAAATGGAATTGTAGAGGAGCTAACTCTTTAGCACGCACGTCACGTGTTTGACAAAATGATTCAATGAATGTTTTTATGTCATATTACGGTCAAGAAATGATATGGATTCCTTCTTTACACAATTGTTGAGATTTGAGTTTTCTTGAATATCCAAATTGCGGATCTTGATTCGAAACATTATTGAATTAATTATGAACTTTGTACAGAAATTACTCTGTTTTGATAAATGATCCGAGTTCTTGAGTTATAGTAGAATTCAGAGGTTCAAGACTTCTCACCTACACATTTCGATCTTCTTTTGGTAATATTTGAAAAGTATGTTACGGTCGGTAACATACGAGATAAAAGTATCATTTTTATTTTAAATTGAAAACTCTATGGCTCGATGAACTATTGGTGATTTGATGATGATTGTTGTATTGAGATGAGTTGATTATGATATCGAAATAATGATATTTATTTGCATCATTACATTACATATTGAGCCACTTTTTGATTCAGATTTGATATGGCAGAGGTCGTCTTGATTTATTGATTTGTTGGACGTATGGGGCTATAGTTGAGTTGGCATAGTGTATGCGGAGGTCGCTGCTATGGCCTGAACACTCTCTATAGGCGCACCATAGTTCTGGGATTGTAGAACACAGCACCCCACCCCGAGCGGATGAGTCGGTGGATGTTGCTGGGTGATTCTATTTCCTTTGGTACCCTATGACCAGATGATTCACTTGATCTTGAGATTTATTGATAGCCTCAGCTTCTGATCATGCATTGCATTATATTGCATCTTTTTGAATTTTATATGAGATATTTGAAATGTTAATTCTCATATTTTATTGATTGTATCATACTGGATTTATATTCACCGGCACGTCGGCTACCTCTTGTTTTCATGTGCTTGACGGTAGGTGAAGCGAGGTTGGGGATGCCAGAGTCCAGCTCCAGGCGAGGAGATACGAGTTAGTGTGGGATTCTCGGGTCTTAGGAGCTATGTGATGATGTTTGGATTTCTTTGGTTCACTACTTTTTGTTGGCATGTTGAAAATTATATTTCAAACATTTGAGACTATTAAATTATTTTGACGATGTTTATGTGAATTTGTGAACCACAAATTACGTATTTTAAATCATTTGGTTTGTTACAATTATAATTATTAGTATTAGATATCGGACCCGGGGCCCACAACTTGCGTTATGATCCCTCGGGACATTGCCAACCCTTTTCGTACCATCTAGGAGTAAAATGACTGTTTTTCCCCTGGACTTAAAATCCCTCGATTTTGACTTTTTCTTACTTTTATTGACTCGAGACTATACGAAATAATTATTTAAGCTTATATATAATTTAAAATATTTTTATGTAACGTAAACTCGAGGATTTTGATTTAATTCCTTAATTAAAAATTCGTAAAGCGTTTTAATTCTGAATTAATCTCAACTTTAAAATTTTCTTCCCGAACATTAAACATATACTTTTTATTCCTAAAATACTCTTGTGAACCATGAACCGACCCCCGTGGACCATGGTTCAAACCCTTTTCTCCTAAACCCTAAGTTCACACCCTACCCTTCCATCTCAAGTCAAGCCCAATTTCATTGAGCCATGGCCGAGTCACTTTAGCCCATACACTGACCAGACCCTCACGGTCCCTTCCTGAACCCTCTTGGACCAGCACCGCAGCCCCCAGCCCACACAAATGTCCCCTGCGCAAGCTCCGAGTGGCAGCGCCCTCTCCTAGCCTCACTAGGACTCTAGCTCACACTAGGACTCTTTTACTCCAGCAACAACCGACTCTCTCGGATCCTAGCCGCCATCGTTTGACCATGTTCCAACATCTGCTCGCCAGCGTTGAGCCGCATGCGCACGCATGGGAGGAGTCCTAGCCCTATTGGACTCCTCATCATCTGCTGTGAATAAGTCCTAGTCATCCTATGACTTTTCCTAACATTAAGCCACTTCTAGTATGACCTCCTGCCCAAGCCCAGGTCGAGCCGCACGCCCTTCTTACCTTAGCCGAACCCTTACATGCCAAAATTCCTTGAAAACCCTAGGATACTACCACTCACCATGCACGACCGCTTCTAGCCCTTATCCTGCACTCGTCTCGTGCCTAAACGACACTTGTTCCATCCCTTAAATGCTCTATGTTGATAGCATACTCGTTGAAAATCATAACATGTTCATATTCGCATAAGAATCTTCAAACTTTGAAAATAATCGTCAAAACGATAAGAAAATTGAAGTCAAATAATTTTCATGTGAAAATACATAAAACATGCAAATTATGACTCGAATGTTGCGTCAAAAAAGTTTAGAAACATGTATTTTCATTTAAAACGCTCGAATATACGATAAGTGGCGTGGGGCGCGAAGACGAACGAACGGGCGACGAATATCCATATTTATTCCTCCTCAAATTTTTGAAATTGTGTGTGTTGTATGTGTGTGATTTCGGCTGATAACATGTACAGAAGATCTAGGAGTTATTTTTATAGATTTTAATTTGCATGTTAATGAACTTAGGTTTTGGTTCTTGGGGTTTAGGAGTGTATTTCAAAATTTATTTTATCTTGGTTGTCCCCGGTCTCCTTTCCACAGTCTATTATCGAATATTCGGGTAAAATATAAAGTTTTCATAAAATCATTCAATAAGACCCTTAACCATATAATATGCATCATATAAGCATTTAAAATCAATTAAACAAAGAAAGTAAGTCATTTAAATCATTTGGATGCATGTGGTTTACGTAGGTTGGCTTTTAGACATTACAACCCTTCTAAACAAATCATCATCTTTAACTGATCCTAAAAAGTGGTATCAGAACGGTTAAAATCTTGTCTTGAAATATTCCGTACGATCAAACTGATAATCATGTCTTCATTCAACAAAATCCCTATGTTCTCCACAGAGGAGTTTGATGACTGAAAAATAAAAATGCAGGCTTATTTAGCTGCACAAGACGATGACATGTAATATGTCATAACTGACGGACCCATGAAAGTTATGAAAACAAACAAAATTGTTGCTCTAACTGACGGAGCACGTCATCTTATTGAAAAACCACGCGATGAGTGGACCACAGAAGATAAAAGAAAGGAAAACTTGGACAATGTTTCCAAGGACATTCTGTACAAGACACTAGATAAAAACACTTTCACCAAGATCAAAATGTCTAAATCAGCTCAAGAAATTTGGGGGAAGTTAATTCAATTGTGCGAAGGCAACGAGCAGAATAAGGAGAAATAACTTTAAGTTGTTGTTCAGAACTTCGATAATATCAAAATAAAAGCTGGAGAATCAATGAATGAATTCAATGAATGATTGAGCTACTTCGTAAATGAATTAGGAAAAATGCATTCAAACAAAGAGATTTCTCTTAAAGAAATGTTAGGCCTTCCTAAAAAATGGGATGTCGAAACTATGGCCACGAAAGATTCAAAAGACCTGAACAAGGTAGAACTACATGACTTGTTTGCAGATTTAAAAGCCAATGAATTCGATATGCAAACAATGGAGGGCGAACAAATAGACCCATCAGTTACAACTACGCTTAGCACACTGAAACTGGAGCCAACAACTTCATTTGAGAACTCAGTTGAACAACTGAGCAATGACACAATGTCACTGTTCGTAAGAAAATTCGAAAAGTTAATGATAAATAATCAAGGTTCCTTCCAAAAAAACTCTCACATGAATAAATCAGAAAAGGAACCAAATGCATGCTTTAACTGCGAAAAAACTTGTCACTTCACTGCTGATTGTCCAAAACCGAAAAAGGACAACAAGAGATCAGTTGAAAAGGGTAAGAAGCCTTTCGAGCACAGAAGAAGATTCAAGGATGAGAATGAGTCATCTCGAAGAAAGCACGAATTCCTGTTAGCTGAAGAGAATAAGTCAAAATGAGCTGAAACTGACAGCAAATTATCAGAAACTGAGAACTCAAGCAGCTCCAACGATGAAGAAGAGGTGAAATTCCTCATGGACGATGATGTAGAGTTAGAATCTAGCAGCGATCATGTATTTGACTTTAGCTTTACTGACTTTACATGAGAAGAACTCATTTCCACAATACACGATATGGTCAACGAGTATCGCAAGATGGCTATCTCCTTTAAGGAAGCTAAGGCTATGCAAGATGATCCTTCAAATGACACAACTTATAGTTTAAAATCAGTTGAAAGCTTAAATGTCAAATAGGAGATTTCCAAGTTAATAGCTGAAAAAGTTGAAAGTCAATCTGTGATTCTGCAGTTGAAATCAGAAAGCTCTAGACTGGCTGACGTGATTCAAACTAAGAATAATTCATTTTCACGTGACTGAAATGCAATGATCACATAAACAAGTTGTGGATAAAGCTGGTTTGGGCTTCAATAGCCAAGATGAACCCTCAACTAGCGGCACAATGCCAAAACTGAATATGTGCAAAGAGAAGTAAATTCACTTTATTAAATCAATCATGATACATAAACAACCTGAGTTCAGTAAGTCGGTTGAGCAGCCAACTGAAAAAAAGAACAAGACAAAACGACACGAAACTAGTTATAGTCCTAAGATTTTAAGCGATTCAAGCAACTGGTCACCCAAGCGGTTAAGTTATGGAAAATAGAACTCAGAAAAAGGCTATTACAATAACTACTACAATTGCAAGCCTGTTAAAAAACGTTACCGGATGAAGAACAATGTTAACATAGCCCAAACACATGTATCATCTTCACATCACAAACCTGTCACAAACAAATTAGGTAAAGTTATCTAGAACACAACAACCGGTAGATTAGTTCGACTTATCCAAGTCTGGTTTCCCAAATTACTAATCAGTTTAGGACCCAAATAGATTTAGGTTCCAAATTTATTTGTTGTTTGTGATTGTATGTTACAAGTAAATTGACCAAAGACTCAGTCTGGTACTTGGACAGTGGATGCTCAAGACACAGGACTGGAGATGCGGATTTTATTTTCGTTAAAACCGTTGTTAAAAACATACGGCAACGATTTTTCACCAAAACCGTTGTCGTATGTGCTTTGTTGTTGGGCATTTTTCTTGTAGTGATTGGTCAAGTATCCTGGTCCCAAAATAAGTTTTGGAGATGCTTCACAACGTAGAACTATGGGTAAGGCTAAGCTTATCCATGGTAACATTATTATTCATGATGGTCTACTTGTTGATAATTTCAAATATAAATTGATTAGCATTAGTCAGTTATGTGATCATGGCTATTTAGTTGAATTCAATAGACATATATACTCTGTCAAAAATACAACAGGTGATACCATAATGACAGGAAAAAGATCTGGTAATGTAACGTACGAAAAACCAAACCTACGTAAACGAAATGCATGAAAAATTATTTTAATTACTTAATTGTCTTATTTAATGGATTCTAAATGCTTGCATGATATTTATTTAATGATTAAAGGTATTGAAACATCTGCTATTCGTTTTCTTAAATCGTGCTAGATTTTTTTTTTTAAACCCTTACTAGCATCGGCCGAACACTTGCATAAAACAATTAAAGTATTTTTTACGTCATTTTAAAATAACTCAACCAACTGACATTTAAAAATCCAAAGGAAATAGTTTAAAGCATAAAATCGTCAAACATTTTACCAAACCTAAAACATTATTTGAAAAATATAGCACATACTTTAACCTCTCAAAACCACTCATAAATATAAATACAAGTCATAAAATATCTTTAACATCACTTAAAATCATAAATCATAACTAGTGCGAAAAACTAGCGTCGGTCATCGGGTTATGTGCACCTTCAGTCCAGCAAAGTCAACCATCCAAGCCTCCATCCACAATATTATCACACTCACTTGCATCAATCACACCTAGTGAGTCTAAAGACTCAACACATCATATTCTTGATATAAAATACTACATATACAGATCACATACGGCATTGAAAATATTTGTACATAAAATATCGTTTTCGCGTAGATACATAAACTTTAACCATAATCGTTTTCAAAAACATTTTCATTATGCATAAACTTTAAACATAAACATTTTCATACACTTTTTCATAAACATTTTCATATCATCCTCAACATATTCATATACATATTATCATCAAAATATACATATTTATTTTTCCTTGCGTTGAATTCAGATCGTTAATTGTGACTTTCGTGTTCATCTACGTCTACGTGTTAGGCGATGAATCCATCTACATGTAACCACAGTACTGGGCGGCAGGGACATCAACAACACTCTCACCGGTCAACTGAGCACTAGCCTTACATATTAACATATTATCGTATACTTATTCATCTCCATGGAAATATGATCTTCGGACTCCCACTGGGACCATAACCCTCACGATATTTCCAACATATCATCGTATTAGTCACAATTACTTCACTTCCTTCAACGTTTCATATTATCATCACTTTATAAAATCATGCATTTTAATATAATTTTTCGTTTAAAACAAGCATGCAACATATCTTTTAACGTCATCGTTTCCTCATAAAAATCCATAAACATTTTAAAATAAACCTTTTAACATATAAAAATCCATAAACATTTAAAATAAACATTTTAGCATATTAAATCATAAAAATCCATGAGCTTTTAAAATAAAATTTTAACATATAAAAATCCATGAACGTTTAAAATCATCATTTTAACAAATTAAATCATACATTTAAAATAACATTTTGACATATTAAATCATAAACATTTAAAATAAACTTTTTAACATATTAAAAATCCATAAACATTTAAAATTGACATTTTAACATATTAAATCATAACATTTAAAATAACATTTTGAAATATTAAATTATAACAATTTCCATAAACATTTAAAATAAACATATTAACATATAAAAATCCATAAACATTTAAAATAAATATTTTGGCATATTAAATCATAAAAACATCCAGAAACATTTAAAATAATCATATTAGCATATAAAACGGCATTCAGGGCACTGCCATGACGTTAACTAATTTTTAGGTGTAAAATTACTGTTTTACCCCTGGACGTAAAATTCCACGTTTTTGACATTTTCTTAATTTTGTTGACTCTAACATGTCCCAAATAATTATTTAATCTTACATGAATTTTCCCATATTTTTATTCGGCATAAATTGATTGCTTTTAATTTATTCTTTAAATATAGCATATTACTGAGTTTTAATCCCTAATTAAACAAAACCTTAATATAAAATTTCCAAATAAAAAACTTAGACTTTTAATAATTATTTGAACTTAAATAAAATTTTCCATAATTTTATTAGGCATAAATAAATTAATTCGTTAATTAGAGTTTCATGCGGCGATTAAATCACGAGTAAATCAAAAACTCATTATTTTGATCCCAAATTTTAAATATAACATTTTTATTATTTATTCTACCCTTGTGAGTCATGAAACACACCCGTGGACCCATGTTTCTAATTTTATTCTAATTAAATTCAAAATTGACACATATACGAACACACCGAGCCATCTCCGAAAATACTCGAGCCATGGTCAAGCCACCTCAAGCCAAACACGAACCAACCCACCTATGAATCCTCCTGACCAACCCTGACCCATAGAACATGACCCTAACTTGCTCAAACCCTGCTGAAACTTGACCCAAGTTCTGTGTGTGTGTGTGAGCCTTCATGCACTTCTAGGACTCCTAAGCCAACTAGGACCCTTCCAGCTGGTTAACCATCGACCCAACCTAACCATAACCAACCCTGGACCATACCCAGACCCAGCCCAGACCAGCCCAACCCCTAGAACCCAGCAGCAAAGCCACCTGAATTCATAAGAATAACCTGCGCACATGCTGGCTCCCAAGTGCCTCCCTCACGTTTTCTATGTTTGGCTCGAGCCCCATCGAGCCACCCTGCACCCACTTATGACCATCCCCTCTAGGCACCCTCTTGGACCCTTAGAACCCATAGGACCTGACCCTAATCTTAGAAACAAAGCCCTACATTAGACATAAGCTTTGGCCGAGAAACCCCCTTAGCATGGACTCTACGTTTTTGTTGCTACGGTCCAAACCACCGAGCCAACCCTTGAACCAGCCCCAAAATCACCTTCTTAGGACCTTAATTAGTCGCCCTAGCCCAGCCCAGAGCCCCTGGCCAAACCTTTTAACCCTGCACAAGCTGAACACCAATCTAATTGACTCACCCATGACCCTAGCCTAGCCCTGGTCCCAGCCGTGACCAAAGCCAAGCAACATGCCCTAAAATCGAGCCCCTTGATCAACAAACACAAATTTCGGATCCTGCTTTTCTGTGGTACGTGTGCAACATATCTGGTGTGATTTATGACTCTTTAAAACATGTAGAAACCACCCTTAACCCTATCCTAATCATGGCAGCCTCTTAGGATCATGTTAAACATAATTTAGCAACAATTTCATGCCTAAAAAATTCACATGTACTATAAAAACGAAATTGTTCATGATGCACTTATTTTTCATGCAAAAATTCACTTAAATAAAATGCTATGGTGTGATAGATATTTGAAAAAAAGAATATGACGTGCTTTGCATTTTAAATGCACGATTTTACGTTGAAAAATCGAATAACGACGACGAGAAGCCTTGGGTGAATTTCCTTAACCAAAGCTGATGCTAAACTCTTGTTGTTAACATGTGTGCCATGTAATTTAAGAAAAGAAAGAGTTTGAGTGGGGAAGGGGAGTGGGGCGTGAGTTGTAGGTTTAATGGGGTGAGGTTTTGTACATTAAATACTTAATTAAGTCACTAATAAGGCATAGGCCCACTAATTATGTAAATTAGGCCCATTAGTGCTTAATTAACATATTAAAAATAATTTTGTTTAAATAAGTTTGTAAATTTATTAGACGGATTGACCAAAACGTTCGTATTTTGTTAAAAATCCAACACAAATAAAAATTAAGTCCCGGCATATAAAATCACCTCAAAATCCCTTATTTTAAAAATTTTGAAAAAGCATCAATCATATTTTAAATAATTAAAAACAATTATTTCATAATAACACTTTTTCATTTTTCAGCCATCGGTCTCCGTTCCTCGATCGCAACTCGAATAACCCTTAAAAAACATTTTAATGTAATCATGTAGACAAATATATTTTAAACATGTAAATATGCACAACATAATTAATTTATGCAATTAAAGCAATTAGTTGAAATACACAAGGAATTTAATAATTGCATGCATGTGATTCGCGTGGACCTTCGAATTTTCGGGGCGTTACAATCTCTCCCCCCCCCCCCCCCCCCCCCCCCCTAAATTGAATTTCGTCCTCGAAATTCGCTTATCCTTAATAATCACAAGTTTATACTTAGTTATAGTATCCCGAAAATCCTTAAATTTACCTTCTAAATCCTCGTTTGCAAATCGCAACTTATAACGACCCACAACAACTTTGTGTTGTGCTATTATAACCTCGAATTTCAACTTTTCTTACAATTCTAATATTCAAAATGGATTATCATACTTATCGTATATTACTTTTCCTTATTTTACTCCCAAATGTTCATTAACTTATCATATTTCAACATTAAAATCTTAAACATATCAGCTAACGCTTAGATTTTCAAGTCTAATATTGTTTCATCCTTAAAAACCCTTGATTAACATTCCTTATAACATTATAACCAAGATATCCCAATGTTCTAAATATCCTTAAAAGTCTAAATCATTGAAAATTCATATCATTTAAACCATTCAATTTTCAATTATTGTTAACTAGTCCTCAAATTCCTTAACAATTGCAAAATTAATTCTTAATTTCCTCAAAAATTATCCAATTGATCCTCAATTTAAAAATCCTACGATTAATCCATAAGTTCTTGGTATTCTTAATTTCCTTCTACGGGTTTCCTATAACATAAGTTTCGATAAACTTAAACCTATTTACCCAAAATAAATTTTTTTAACCAATCTTACCTTTCATCAAAACTTAAAATCCCAATTTATACATTTTTTTACTTCCAAAAATCATTGCGGTCTTCGAATCATTATTCCTTAGGCGAAATTCCCAAAATTAATTCAGCTAGAATCCACGAGTCATAAATATTTTCTTAGAAAATCTACGTATTCCAAAGACTTTCATAATATTCACGATTAACTTATGGCCCAAAAAGTATAACGTCAATACTAAAACCCAAAAATCAACATAGTCCAATTCCACCACAAAGCCAACATGCGTTGAAATAAAATAATTTCTTATTTCATATCGTATCACGTGTATAAAAATTCCAAAGTATATAAATCATATAATATCATAAAGCTATTAAACATGTGACGTGAACATATAAATCATGTACTTATGCAGGTAACATCATAAAATCATATAAATCATGTAAACTTACAGATTGAGGCTTGACGACTGATCTTTCCGGTGCTGATGGTGGCACAACTCTTCACAGAACCATTTAGAATTTTTTTTCTTACTTAATCGGCCGAATACATATATATGTACTTTAAAAATATTTTGTATCAGTTTAAAATAAACAATCAACTAACATTTAAAAATCATAGGAACTAGTTCAAATCGTAAAATCGTCAAACGTTTAACCAACCTAAAAACATTATTTGAAAAGTATAGCTCATACTATAAACTCTCAAAAACCACTAATAAACATAAATAAAACTCATATAATATCTTTAACATAATATTAAAATCATAATTCATAATTAGTGCGAAAAACAAGCATCGGTCCTCGGGTTATGTGCACCTTCAGTCCAGCAAAGTCAACCATCCAAGCCTCCCTCCACAATATTATCACCCTCACCTGCATCAATCACACCTAGTGAGTCTAAAGACTCAACACATCATATTCTTGATACCAAATGCTACATATATAGATCACATACAACAGTGAAAATACTAGTGCTTAAAATATCATTTTCGTGTAGATACATAAACTTTAACCATAAACTTTTTCAAAAATATTTTCATGAGGCATAAACTCTAAGCATAAACATTTTCATACACCTTTTCATAAACATTTTCATATCATCCTCAACATATTCATATACATATTATCATCTACATATACGTATTACTTTTTCTTTTCGTTGAATTCAGATCGTTAATTGTGACTTTCGTGTTCATCTACGTCTACGTATTGGGCGATGGATACACCTACATGTAACCATAGCACTGGGTGGCCGAGATATCAGCAACACTCTCACCGGTCAACTGAGCTCTAGCCTTACGTATTAACATATTATCGTATACATATTCGTCTTATCCTCATATCCTCAATAGTCACCATTACTTCACCTTCTCCAATGTTTCATATTTTCATCACTTTATAAAAAAAATCATGCATTTAGTATCCTATCCTTTTCCTTTTAAAAACAAGCATGCAACATATCTTTTAACGTTATCTTTTATCATAAAAGTCCATAATCATTTAAAATAAACATTTGAACATATTAAAAATCCATAAACATTTAAAATGACATTTTAACATCAAAACATTTAAAATAACATTTTGACGTATTAAATCATAAACATATAAAATTCTATACACATTAAAAATTATCATTTTAACATATAAAATTAAATAAACATCCATAACCATTGAAAATAATCATATTAGCAAATAAAACAGCATTCAGGACACTGCCATGTCGTTTACTAATTTATAGGTGTAAAATTATCGTTTTACCCCTGGACGTAAAATTACACGTTTTTGACATTTTGTTATTTCTATTGACTCTAACATGTCCCAAATAATTGATTAAGCTTACTATAATTTTCTCATATTTTTATTTGGCACAAATCGTTGACTTTTAAATTAATCTTTAAATATAACGTATTAATGCGTTTTAATCTCGAATTAAACAAAACCTTAATATAAAATTCACAAATTAAAAAATTAGGCTTTAATAATTATTTGAGCTTAAATATAATTTTTCATAATTTTATAAAGCTTAAAACTAGGCTTTTCAATTAATTCTTTAATTAGCGTTTCGTGCGGCGATAAAATAGCGGATAAATCCAAAACTCATTATTTTGATCCCAAATTTTAAACATAACATTTTTATTATTTATTCTACCCTTGTGAGCCATGAACCACACTTGTGGACTCATGGTTCCAATTTTAGTCTAATTAAATTCGAAATTTACACATAAACGAACACACCGAGCCATCTCCAAAAATACTCGAGCCATGGTCAAGCCACCTCAAGCCAAACACGAGCCAACCCACCTAGGAATGCTCCTAACCAACCCTGACCCATAGAACATGAACCTAACTCGCTCAAACCCTGCTTCAACTTGACCCAAGTTCTGTATGTGTGTGTGTGTAAGCCTCTATTCACTTCTAGGACTCCTAAGCCAACTAGGACCCTTACACCTGGTTAACCATCGAGCCAACCTGACCCTAACCAACCCTGGACCATGCCCAAACCCAGCCCAGACCAGCCCAACCCCTAGAACCCAGCAACGAAGCCACCTGAAATAAAAAGCATAACATGCGCACATGCTTCCTCCCAAGTGCCTCCCTCACGTTTTCTATGTTTGGCTCGAGCCCCGTCGAGCCACCCTGCACCCACTTATGACCTGCCCCTCTAGTAACCCTCATGGGCCCTTGGAACCCATAGGACCTAACCCTAAACTTAGAACCGAAGCCCTACATCAAACATAAGCTATGGCTGAGAAACCCCCTTAGCATGGACTCTACGTTTTTGCTGCTATGGTCCAAACCACCGAGCCAACCCTTGAACCAGCGCCTCAAGCACCTTCTTAGGACCCTAATGAGTCGCCCTAGCCCAGCCTAGAGCCCCTTGGCCGAGCCTTTTAACCCTGCACAAGCTGAACACCATGCGCAGCCCCTTGTTCACCTCTCGGGTGGGAGTCCTAGCTTGCTAGGACTCCTCCCCTGTGGGGACCCGGACGCTAATCAAGTTCGTAATCGTCGTTGGGACTATTTAATCAATTATAATAAACAGGGTCTAAATTTTTTTTTTTAAATGCGGAACGTAATGGAAATCATACTAGTATACATATCAGTATAACATGAGGTACAAGTCCTGTACAGCATATATTCAATACAACTAAGGTTCAACAACTAGCTATCAAGTGTTCAAACCATATCTACAGCAACATCAAAGTCTGTGGTCTCCACTCTAATCATGATCTCTCGTCATCTCCTCGACCCTGATCCTGTCCCACCTGTTGTCATGCACACATACAAACACGACAACAGCCGAATAATTCCGGTGAGAATATAATCCCAATATAAATCAACGAACATGCAATCATATAATCAATATAAAGCATGCAGCAATTATCAGATATATATCAAAGTCTGAAACATGAATAACGTCAAACTATCAATCATACTCGTGACTCCACGACTCAGACTAGACTCAATCCTAGTCCAGGGATCCCGGTTTCCAGACGTTGGTATTCCTATATCGACCAACAGTAATAGAAGAAACTCCGATTCTATCCACGTCGATATAACCAAACATCCGGTGTCTTGACCTATCCATCACAGACTGTGGCACTATCGCAAATACCATATCTTGTGACATCGTGCAATGTGCCCGTGGCGATCCCACCACTATTAGGCACTTCTATCACAAGATCACTCGTCTAATACTCATCTAATACATGCTTCCTATAAATCAATAGAACAGCATATAAAATCAAATCAATGCATATAACAACAATAAGTATGTGATTTAGGGAAACCCAAGTATATCCTACTTGAGTCGATCTCCCAATACCACATTGACTTATACCTTTCGTTCATAGTCTCGGTCTGAAGAATTGGAAGTTCTTAATTCAAGACTGTCTCTGTCAATCTGAAATGACATATCGAGAATATCAATATCAACATTCCATTCCCAATTCAATACTAACTCCGATCAATTTGAATCTAATTCAAAATCAACGGCATAACGGCACAATTCCGATATCCCCGTCAATACAATATCAACAGATATCAATTACAAATCATAACACATATCCGCTACAATTTGTAATCAATCAATAATCCAAATCTGTTCAATTTCAATCGATAAAATCAGAAAATCATAACAATTCCAAAATCAACTTGTTCTTCGATCTGACTTCGATTCTACGATGTCTAGTATTCCCAGAACACATAATAATGAGCAATTAATAATTCCTCCAATATCATAATTTCAAATGATAACAGAAATCAATGAAACTTACATCCTTATGTAGTTCTTGACGAGATGATCACAGAACTGTGTCCGGATTCAAATTCTGATAGACGGATAGTATAAAATCACGATTTGAAGCTTCTAAAAATCTTTGCAATTCCCTTGAGCTCTCGGCTGTTTCTCCATTCCGAAATGTTGAGGAAGACCAAATTTTATAATCAAATGCATGACAAGTGTCCCACTCAAGTCATAAATGCACTTTAGCCCCTGAAGTCTTCACTATTTGCAATTTGGTCCTCACAACTCTTTTTAATTCAATTTCAATCCTATGGAATTGTAAAACCATGGAATATGACTCAACATTCCAAAATTCATAATTTTAATAATCTCGGATTAAAATGATAACATCTCGGGCCTTACATCCCCAGCCCTGGTCTCGAGTCCTAGCGTGGCTAGGAGACTCTCCCTCACTCACCCATGACCCTAGCCTAGCCCTGGTCCTAGCCGTGACCCAAGCCAAGCAACGTGCCCTAAAATCGAGCCCCTTGATCAACAATCACCAATTTCGGTTCCATCTTTTCTGTGGTACGTGAGCAGCATATCTGGTGTGATTTATGACTCTTTAAAACATGTAGAAACAACCCTTAACCCTTTCCTAATCATGTCAGCCCCTTAGGATCATGCTAAACATAATTTAGCAACAAATTAATGCTTAAAAAAATTAACATGTACTATAAAAACGAAATTGTTCATGATGCACTTATTTTTCGTGCAAAAATTCACTTAAATAAAATAATATGGTGTGATAGATGTTTGAAGGAAAGAATATGGCGTGCCTTTTCATTTTAAACGCACGATTTAACGTTGACAAATCGAAGAACGACGACGAGAAGCCTTGGGCGAATTTCCTTGACCAAAGCTGATGCTAAACTATTGTTGTTCACGTGTGTGCCATGTAAATTAAGAAAAGAAAGAGATTGAGTGGGGAAGGGGAGTGGGGCGTGAGTTGTAGGTTTTATGGGGTGAGGTTTCGTACATTAAATACTTAATTAAGTCACTAATAAGGCTTAGGCCCACTAAGTATGTAAATTAGGCCCATTAGTGCTTAATTAACATATTAAAAATAATTTTGTTTAAATAAGTTTGTGAATTTATTAGCCGGGTTGCCCAAAATGTTCGTATTTTGTTAAAAAACCAACACCGATAAAAATTAAGTCACGGCGTATAAAATCACCTCAAAACTCCTTGTTTTGAAAAATATGAAAAAGCATCAATCATATTTTAAATAAATAAAAATAATTATTTAATAAAAACATTTTTTATTTTTCAGTCATCGGTCTCCGTTCCAGGATCGCAACTCGAATAACCCTTAAAATACATTTTAATGCAATCATATAGAAAAATAAATTTTAAACATGTAAATTTGCACAACATAATTAATTTATGCAATTAAAACAATTAATTGAAATACAATGAGAATTTAATAATTGCATGCGTGTGATTCGCGTGGACCTTCGAATTTTCGGGGCGTTACTAGTATGATTGCATGATTAAATTATTATATGACATGATTTTATGAAATTGAAAGATTTTACCCCAATATCGATAATAGGTAGGGGAAAGGAGACCAGACACGACCAAGACAAGAATATTTATTTTTCATTATATAATTGAAAGGCTTCCTAGTATGATTAAAAATGATTTAATTTTTCTAAAAATTTTAGAAGTCGAATTATTTTACGAGTCGAGCTCGATTTTACCCGAGAATCCTGTTTTGGGCAAATAAGGGATTTTTAAAATATAAATGCATTGTTTTTGAAAATTTATTTTTATAAACTTTTAGTATTTAATTAAGTGTTATTTGGCACAATTTAACTAAATTGAGTTGGCCCAATTTCTCCTAAAGTTGTAAGCCCAAAACTCAAGCCCATTAGCTTGCAATTAAATCAATAAATAAGTAAACCAAGTGCTTATTCACCATGTAAACACTTCAATCAGCCAAAAACACACACTTTTCACACAACATAATTAAAAAATTAGGAGAGGAAGAAAAGCTAGGATTATTCGTCATCCGATCGTCCATCTTCGCACCCTAAGCATCATTCAAATCATATTATGCATGTTTTAATTGTTTATGCATGAAAAATATGTTTCTACGATTGTTTCGTCCTTTCGTCAAATATTTTCAAAAGTTTCAACGTTTTTACGTATAAGTGATCATTGTATGATTTCAAACGAGTATGCTATCAAGGTAGGATGAAACATGAATGTAATATGATTAATTTAAAGGGAAACACATGCTGGAAATCGAGGGGTAGGCTAAGGAGAGAAGCCTAGGGTTTTCTAAGCGCAAACCTTCATGGTTGGATTTAAAAGGGTACAGCCTAGTGCAAGGGGACTCACGGCTTGGGCAGGGATTGGGTTGGGGCCTGGGCTGGACGTGGATCAGGGTTAGGAAGAGTCATAGCATGGCTAGGACTCCTTGGTCACAGCCAAGAAGGAGTCCATTAGAGTAAGGACTCCTCGTGCGGTTGTGGAGTGCAGCAGCAGGCAAGGGGGCTCGCTGCTAGGGCTGGGTAGCTCGTGGTCTGTCCATTAGGGTCTAAGGAAGATTTTCAAGGGTTGGGGCTGGGGCTGGTGTGGCTCGGTTCGGTGATGGCTCATGGAAAACGTGAGAAAGCACCATCTTGCGCGGCTACTGTCTTCTGAAGCAGATGGCTCGCTGCATGGGTTCAGGGGTCTGGGCTGGGCTTGGTTGGGTCTGGGCATAGTCCAGGGTAAGTGAGGGTCCGAGGTAATCACTGGCTAAGTGGCTATAAGAGTCATGTTTAGCCAAGAGTCCTAGCGAAAAAGGAAGCTCACGCGCAGAATTTTTGGGTCCGGGTTGTGGGGCTTGTACATTAGTTAGGGTTAGGGTTGGTCAGGAGGGTGCCTAGGTGGCTTTGCTAGGGTCCGGCTCGACCGTGGCTTGGTGGAATAAGGAGTTTGCTAGGTGGTCTTATTAAGGGGTCAAAAATGAGAATTTAAGAACATAAATTAGAACCATGGCTCCACGGGGGTGGTTCATGGCTCACAAGGGTAGGTGAAGTAATAAAAAGGTTATGTTTACAATGTGGTATCAAAATATTAAGTTTAGAAATTATTTGGTAATTAAACGCCTCACGAATTGTTAATTAAAGAATTAATTGAAAAGCCTCGAATTAAGCTGAATAAAATTATGAAAAATTTGATTTAAGCTTAAATAATTATTTAGGATAAGCCCATGTCATTAAAGTAAGAAAAAGTTAAAATCGAGAAATTTTACGTCTAGGGGCAAAACGGTCATTTTACGCTTGAGAATTATCTAAAAGCTTGACAGCATCCCGAAGGATCATAACGCATGCTAAATGATATTTTATGATTTAAAATGATGATTTTTATGAAAATACGTTATTTTATGATTTATCGTAAAGCTGTGCAATTTTTACGGTTAAAATGTTATTTTTGGAAAGTAATGATATTTTTTGCTTTTAAAAGAAAATGAAAAATATTTTGAGGGATATGAATTGACGGTGACAATTGATATTTTGGGGGTCCGTTCTAAGAAGGAACGGTGAACTTATGATTTTGTGGGGATATCATGAGGGACCAGGCCCCAGAGGGACCCCGTTTACGAGAAAAGGCCTCAGAGTGACCCCGACGATCGTATTTGCATGGCGGAGCCTAGTGCCCGCCCCCATGGGCCATGTGGAGCTGAAGTCTAATCAGTCGACCGAAGGATAAAGGCTATTCACTTTCGAAGATCAAACTTCACCCAAGATGATAAAGGATTGAAAGTTTTACGATTAAAACGATTTTACGATATATGATTTATTTATGTTGAAATTGATTTTAAATGGCTTATTTATGTTTAAAAGCTATTTTAAAAAAAAGTAAGATTTTCAAATGCATGTGATTAGATATGTGTTACTTGTTATTCATGTTTAGAACATGCTTAGTTATTAGACTCACTGGATTTGAATGATGCAGGATTTGATGATTGGAGAAGGCGCTGATGCTTGAGTAGATCGAGCGTGGCAGTACACTTGTGAGAGACCTTTATTTTCATCACTAGTTTGATAGATAAAATATTTGAAAGATTTATGTTAAGGAATTTATTAGAGATATTTTTATGCTTAATTTTATGTTAGTTGATCTTTTTAAAGATCGACGTAGGATTTTTGGTTAGTTGATTTTTTACGTATAGTTTTATGCTCTTGAGATTTAAAATGTTAAATTATTTTGATTTATGAATATGTTAAATTATTATGTTTAGCAATTTTCGAGTTTATTAGTTAAAAAAAATCAAGGTCGTTTCAGTTGGTATCAGAGCCAAGGTTCCTTAAAGGTTTGTGTATTTTCACTCCAAGAAGCTCAAGAAGTCACGTCTCAAATATGTGAGTTTTTGCTGCTTTATAATTTATATGATAAAATTTTTTTAAAATACCTTCATGATACATGATATAAATGTTAGTTGAATGAAAAATTTTTAAGTGCATATTGGTTACGTGGTTTGGACGACGTATACAGAGATGCCTCCTAGAAAGATTTTACGTAGAAATGATGTGTATAGACATGAGAAGGACATTCCACAGCCTCCACCTAATTAGGATGCTAGTGCTACTAGCCGGTATGGTACGTTTACTAGAGCAACACGTAGGAATTGGTGCGAGGGTTAGACCAGAGGCTGCTTATGAGTGTTTTAGGAGGATGAACCCCGAGGATTTTCATGGCACTACTGATCCATTCATTGATGAGAAATGGATTAAATCTTTAGAGGTGATCTTTCATTACATGGATATGGTGGACGCTAACCGAGTTCGTTGTATCATCTATCTACTGAAGGACGACGCTTCCTTACTTTGGGAGGGAGCGGAGCGAATGATGAATTTGGTGACTTTGACTTGGGAAGAATTCAAGAGGGTGTTATATGATAAATATTTCACTGCTGACGTTTGTTCTAGGCTTAAGAGAGAGTTCATGAGTCTCCGTCAGGGAGATTGGTCTGTTTCCGAGTTTGTATAGAAGTTTGATAAGGGTTGTAACTTTATGCCCTTGATTGCGAATGATGCTGCTGAAAAATTACGACACTTCTTAGATGGTTTGAGGCCGACTATCCATCATGATGTGATGCTCGGCAATCCTACTAATTATACTACTGCCGTTACCAAAGCTTTTAGAGCCGAGAAGTCACTCGAAGATATTGATTGGGAGATGCAGCGAAAGAGGAATTGTGTTTAGCAAGATAGTCAGCAAAATAAGAAGACTTATACGGGACCACCTAAGCAACCAGAACCACCAAAACCACAAGGAAAACCACCTAGAGGGAATGTTCCGAAGGCTGATGAAAAACCAATTTGCAAGGAGTGCAATCGTCCACACTATGGCAAGTGCATGTGGGGCACCTACAAGTACTTCAAGTGCGGGGAATTGGGACACATGGCTAGGGATTGCCCAAAGTTCAAGCAACCCAATGCTGGAAGGGTGTATGTGATGCAAGCTGAGGAGGCCGAAGCAGAGCCAACACCATACTGATTTCTAGTTAACCTAGTTGTTTAACATTTTACGAGGCTTTTATTGCATGAACTGTTTAAATTGGTTATGGAATTTTTGGGGATGATGAAGAACTTAGATGAGAATAGGTTGCATGCACTACTTGAGCTGGATTTAGGAGTTAATATTGGGAAATTTTGGGGGATATAAATACAATTTCCGAGATTTGAGAGTTAAGTTTGTGGGGATGAGGGATCCTAAGATTTTCATTTATCAACACAAGGAAAATTTCGAGGACGAAATTCTTTTTAGGGGTGGAGATTTGTAACATCCAAAAAACCAAATCTACGTAAACCATATGTATGTAAAATTATTTTAATGACTTAATTGTTTTATTTAATGGATTATAAATTCTTGGATAATATTTATTAAATTATTAAAGGTATGATTGCATGATTAAATGATTATATGACATGATTTCATGAAATTTTACCCGAATATTCGATAATAGGCAGGGTAAAGATGACCGGTAACGACCAAGAAAAGAATATTTACTTTTCATTAAATAATTACAAGGCTTCCTAATATGATTAAAAATGATTTAATTTTTTTAAAAATGTTTAAGTCAAATTATTTTACGAGTCGAGCTCGATTTTATCCGGGAAGCTGTTTTTGTGCAAACAAAAGACTTTTAAAATATCAAATGCATTATTTTTGAAAATAAATTTTTATAAATTTTTAATATTTAATTAAGCAAGTGTTATTGGGCCAAATTTATTGTAGAGCCTGTGGAGGAAGACATCCCACGGAGCAATGCCAGGGAGTGACTGGTAGATGAAATGTCTGTAAACAACATGGACATTTTGCTAGAGTATGTCCACAGAGAGGTTCCCGAAGATTCCAGGGAGCAGAGGCGTCTGGTGGTAGTGACCGAGGAACAGATCCAGGATGCACTTGATGATGTAGTGACAAGTATCTGTTCTTTTATGATTTTGTCCCATATGTATTGGGAGATTCTCGTACATCTTATACATGATTCTGTATGAATTGCATTGACATATGTTTTATTCTGTTGAGTCTGTATGTACTGTAGTATTTATTTCTTTATCTTTTGGAGGAAAGATTGATACCAGTGAATTCTGTAAATATCGTATACTGCAGTGAAGTGAGAATAAGATTGAGTTATATTGTGTTGTACTTGTGTGGTCGGATTTTGACTGCATTATTGATATTGCTGTATTGACAAGTACAGAACTGTTATAGATTCTTGCCAGGAGATGGTAAGATTCGGACCTGAAATTGCCGAAGAATGAATAATATACGGTAAGGATTTTCGATTTAAAATTCCTTTGATATCTGTATTATTTATGACTCGATGATTATCGAAAGGAATGGAGTAATTCCGTATGCATTCAGCTGATTACTGAAAATGAATATACCATGAGCTGATTTGTCAGTAGCAGGAGAAATGCTAAAGTCTTTCTAGATGAAATTCCGGATTTTCCTTATATCAGGAGAGTGATTTCCGCCTTGATTTGATACCAGGTACTGGTTTTATTTTAGAAGTCCGTACAGAATGATACTGATTGATTTGAAAGAATTGAAATATCAGTTAGAGGATTTACTGACCGAAAGTTACATCTGATTGTGTGTTTCTCTGTAAAATACTTCAGTTCTGATTATGGGTTGATGAATTCGGTATTATGAGGTATTCTGATGATTTTATGCCGTTTATCTATGATATTTTGTGATATACTCGTGGCATATGACTGACTAAATCGAATATCTTGTATTGAAGGATCTGAGAACTGAAATTGTTGTATACAGAAATTGTTCAGATATAAATCTTAATTGAAACAGATTGTATTCCGAGTATATGATATCCGAATATGGTATACCGATGGATATTAGCAGAGCTGAGGCAGTGATCAGTGGCTGAGAATGATACCGATGTCAGAAACTTCTTTATTTTCTTGCCTGAGTTTAACAGATTATTGTATATAACTGTTGTTTTGAAATTGCTTGAGAATTGTATTGTTCTAAAACAGTATTTGAGACAGAGTATATTAGTTGGGGGACATTACATCCGAAGATGATATAACAGTTGATCTAAACAACGTCGAGGATGTGATACAGATTATTGGGAACCGTTGAGAGTATATACAGTTCAAGCCTAATCAGAGCTAAACTCGCGAATTAAAGCAGTCCAGAAGTTTAATCAGAATGTTTAGAACGTGGTTTCGATAATCAGAACAGGGTGTCGATCAGAATATCGGGTAGGTAATACTGTATTATATGTGAATAATCAACTTGTTTGTGCCGAATATTTCGAATCTGAAATGACAGATATAGTCAGAAGCGCACGATAGTCGATTCAGTATTTATTCTGGTGACAGAAAATGTATGATTATTCAAAAAGACAGTTTTGATATAAACAGAGGAGATCTGTTGTAGCAGAGTTTGTACTGAAATGTATGCATCGTCGACAGATGAAGACAGAAAAATAGAAAACAGGAGGTTGGTTATATAGATTATCGATTCTTGAATAGAAATGGGAGTACATTTCTATGGATTGTGTGACGACACTACTGAAATCTGGATAAGATTGTGCTATGATATAATTATGATTAACAGATTGCTTGAATCTGCTTATATGATGTTGTACGGGATGACGTACAGATACGACCAGACGACTGAGATTTATGTCAGAAAAAGGGATCAGATGGTAATGAATGCAAAAGTTGATTATATCATAATGTGATTTTCGTTTGATTTTGTACTTTTGGCAGAATATACAATAAACTCTTTCACTTATCGTCTATAGATCGACAGATAATTGGAGCAACTATCCTGATACTGGAGGATATCCAGGAACTGTAGTGCTGGATTTTAGCACTAATTGACATGATTTATTGTCACTTGTAAATTATCGTATAACGATAGCTATCAGATGAGTATCGAGATAGCATCATTCGAGGCATTGTACAGTGAGAACTGCAGATTTTATTTGTATGAGAATTATTTCTCCGAGATACCTGAGATTGGATCGGATGGAATCAGAGATATGAAAAAGAAATTGAAATTGATTTAGAAGAAAATAAAGACAGCTCAGAATAAATAGATTGAATATATCAACGTCGGATGATGACTGTTGATATTTGAAACTGGAAGATTGAATATAACCTCGATTGGAATTATCAGAGTTGATAGGAGATGTTAATGTTGATTTATTATGAGCTGTTGATGGGTATATACGGATATTGTATAGCCAGTATTGTGAGATTAATTCTGTGGGAGTTATTTCGAGTGGTATTATGAGATTATACTTCTTGAATGATTATTCCAGAGTGAAATCAGAGATTCGTGAAAGAAAGATATTTCAGGATGAAGACTATTCCGTTTGTGAAAGTTCAATGGAGTCATTATGATACTGAAGAAATTATTCGGGAAACAAAATCTGAGGTGAGACTGAGATTTCAGAAGTGTTTCATAATGAGTTTTCTGATTAACCTCTATTATATATTTCTTTCTTTATCTGATTGAATTGTCTGTGATTTCGAGGACGAAATCGTATCTTAGAGGGGGAGAAATGTAATGCCCGGGATTTTATTGACTGTAATCTGAGATTAATCCGAAATGATTTATGGATTAATTAAGGTAAATATAGACGGAATAGATTAGACCGGGAAAGACGCGAAGTATGTGCGAGGGAGGTGCCATTCGCGCACATGCATGACCTTGTACGCACACATGCGCGGAACGGGCAGAAGACCCCGCGCATATGCGCGGCGTGAGGGCGCCCATATGTGCGAGGTGTCCAGTAGCCAAGGAGCTATAACAGAACATTGCGCGCACATGCGCGAGGTGAAGTCGCGCATTTGCGCGAGTGGTAGAATGCCGAGACAGTAGGTCTTGCGCATATGCGCGAATAGAGGACGCGCATATGCGCGAGCTGATAAATATTCGGACAGAACTCTCGGCGCATATGCGCTGGGCTTGGGAGCGCATATGCGCGAGTCATGCAGAATGAAAAATCGCCACTTGCCCCTTAATCATGTGATGAAACTTAAAATTAATAATTTATTATATGTTAAAACATGTATTTTAAAATTTAAGTTTCATTAAAATTATAAAATTATGTTATTTTAGTATTGTTTGTTTATACTTAATTGTCTTACTAAATATGTTTTATTTTCAGGTTTTCTACGTGTTGGTAGAATAATGATAACTCAAGCTAGAAAATTCAAATGGAGGTGACTCAAACATGTTTGGAATCCTTGAGAAATTATCTTCAACTTTGCAGAAGACATGATTGCCTAAAAAGTTCCTTAAGATGATCAAATTATGCAAATATCAAAAGGAGGACAAATTTACTTTTACTATGACCAACATATAGTAAAAATATCATAACTATTTCAATATATAACCAAATGAGGTGAACCAAGTGGCAAAATTCATCTACAGACAATTCCCCACATGTTTTCCATTTGAGCAGAGTCAAATTCGGTGATTAAAGTCCTGGAACAAAGCATTGAAAGAAGGGACATGGAATTGAACTTGGAAGAGACAAAGAATACTATGGCAACAACATGGCATTAATAAAAATTTTGACCCTTTCTCTCATTTGGCCTATAAATAGTGGCCTTATGCTAGCTTGAGAATCATTCTATCTCATTGTAAAATATAGTGTGAGTGTGTATCAAAGTTCTAAGTTCCAATATATTTTCTTTCATGTTCTCAACTATGAGTGATATTTTAGTGTTGATCAAAAGTAAGCTTATGGCAAGCTAAATCTATTATGTCAAGGTGAAGAGGATGCATTCTTGGTGAAGTAAGATTGTTTATATTTTGTATATTCTTTCTTTATTTCTTTTCATTTAGCTAACTTATTTTTATTGTAGGTATAAAAATGAATTATTTGTTGTTATCAATTTACATCAAATGCTTGATACCATTAAAGTGGTTATCTTGATTTGTTGTTTAATTTTGATACAATAAATATTTCATCACTTATTATTATATATATATAGATATATAAATATATATATATGTATTTATATAATAATATCATAATATTTCATTTAGATGATAGCGTGGCTCTGCCGGTTGTTCTAAATGAAATATTATGATTTAATACTAACATCTAACAATCTAACATTTACTTTATCGCAACTAACTTTTATTTTTCGCATCTTACTTTTACTTTCTCGCAACTAACTTTTACTTTTCCGCAACTAACATTTACTTTATCGCAACTAACTTTTATTTTACCGCAACTAACTTATTAAATCAATATATTTCATTTAGACAATAGCGTGGCTTTGCCGGTTGTTCTAAATGAAATATAATTATTTAATTTAACATTTACTTTATGCAATTATTTATTTATATAGTCATAATTATAATCATAGGTACCATATATAAAATATCGATTAATTCGGTATTTTCTATAGTGGGAACTATATTATATTATGTGTGTGTTTAATTTTTTGGAACCATTATTTATGGTGGTTTCTTTTGTTTTACTTTTAGTTAAACAATATTACATAAACAAAGAATAAATCCTCAAGCCTTGACAAAGTTTATAATTTGTAAACTTAATTCTTGCATTTGGTAATCTATAAATTAATAAATTTAAACTCAAAATAACCTCTCTGTGGATCGATCTCGTACTTACAAATTATATTACTTGCAGACAACCTACACTTGGGTGAATTATTATTTAAGTAGTAGTAAGTTTTTGGCGCCGTTGCTGGGGAGGTATAAATTAAGTTTATATTTGTTAAATATGTTTTATTTATAAGTATTGTGTTGTTTTTTTTTGTATGAGTATTTGGAGTCAAAAAAAAAGTGGTAGACTTATTCGAGTATCTGAAAATAATTTAAACATGGATGATAATTCAAATAATCAAGATAATAATAATAATAATCAAGAACATGATCAATTAAGAACACTTAGGCACCATATGAACCCTATTAGAATTAGTGCCCCATCTTGTTTAGTTTTTCCTCCTGATGCATCTAATTTCAACTTCAAACCTCAAATTATTCAACTTTTACCAAATTTTAATGGTTTAGATTCTGAAAATCCATATTTGCATCTAAGAGAATTTGAGGAAGTTTTTAACACTTATAATGATCAAAATTGTAGCATGGATATAGTTCGATTAAAGCTTTTCCCTTTTTCTTTAAAAGATAAAGCTAAAACATGGCTACAAAATTTAAGATCAAGTTCAATAAGATCATGGGAAAAAATGCAACAACAATTTCTCAAAAAGTTTTTCCCTTCCCATAGAACAAACTCTTTTAAAAGACAAATTACAACTTTTTCTCAAAAACAAGGAGAAATGTTTTATCAATGTTGGGATAGATATAAAGAATTACTTAATACATGCCCACATCATGGTTTTGAAACATGGAGAATAGTTTCTCACTTTTATGAAGGTCTAATACCTAAAGATAGGCAAATGATAGAATTCATGTGTAATGGAACTTTTGAATATAAAAACCCAAATGAAGCTATGGAATATTTGGATTCATTAGCAGAAAATGCTCAAAATTGGGATAATATAGGCACAATAGAACCACCAACAACTAAAAACAATAATTCAACAAATGGGGGTGGTATCTATAATCTTAAAGATGATATAGATATTCAAGCTAAACTTGCATCTTTAGCAAGAAAAATTGAGTCATTAGAAATGAAAAAGAGTGGTCAATTAAAAAGTATTCAAGAAATTGTTTGTCATATATGTGATACACAAGATCATGCTACAAAAGATTGTCCAACATTACCCTTCATTTAAAGAATGTCTCCATGAACAAGCAAATTATGTTAACAATTATAAAAAACCAATACTAGATCTTTTTTCACCATCATATAATCCTGGATGGAAAAATCATCCTAATTTTCGTTGGAGGAATGATACTAATGCACAACTGTCACAACAATATTTTCAAAATAACCAAAATCATCAAGGTTATATTCCTTATGTTACACCTCCAAGAAAAAACTTTGAAAATGTAATTCATGCATTTATCCAAAAGCAAGAGTCTATCAATATTCAAAACAGTCAATCTATGAGTGATTTGAAAGAAACTCTTGCAAAATTTGCATCTGCACTTAATATTCATGAAAAAAGAAAATTTTCATCTCAACCTCAACCTAATCCTAAAAATCAAAATCAAAAATTAAAAAATGAAAAAATTGATCAAATAAAATCTGTTATTACCCTTAGAAGTGGTAAAATAGTTAATGATCCATATAGTAATGAAAACAAGGATCATTTAAAATCAAAGAGTAAGGATGATAATCCTGATACTTTTGAGAATGATGATACCTTAAATTTTAAGAATAATATGGCGAAGGATAAATCATCTGAAATAGTAAATAAGTCAAATAAACATCCACCATTTCCTCATGCATTAACAAATCATAAAAAACAAAAAAGTGATTCTGATATCTATGAAGTTTTTAAACAAGTGAAGATAAATATTCCATTATTAGATGCTATTAAACAAGTACCTTCTTATGCAAAATTTTTAAAAGACTTATGTACTGTAAAGAGAAAATTGCATGTGAAGAAAAAAGCATTCTTGGCTGAACAAGTAAGTTCTATTCTTCAAAATAATTCTAGTTTAAAATATAAAGATCCTGGTTGTCCAACAATTTCATGTATTTTTGGAGAAAATAAAATTAAAAAAGCTTTGTTGGATTTGGGAGCAAGTGTGAATTTACTTCCTTATTCAGTTTATGAAAAACTTAATTTAGGAGAATTAAAACCCACTTCTGTTACTCTCTTACCGGCGGATAGGTCAATCAAAATACCTAGAGGTATTGTAGAAGATGTGTTGGTTCAAGTTGATAAATTCATATATCCTGTAGATTTTATTGTTTTGGATACACAACCAATATAAGTACATAATGAAATTCCAGTAATATTGGGACGACCATTTCTAGCAACTTCAAATGCTTTAATTAATTGTCGAAATGGAATAATGAAATTGTCTTTTGGAAATATGACTCTTGAACTTAATGTGTTCAATTTATGTAAACAACCAAGTATTAATGAAAATGAATATGATAATGAAATTGAAACAATTGTGGAAGAAAATATAAAAGAAGAAAACTTAAATCAACAATCTGAAGTTTTTTCAATAGAAAGTTTTGAGTCTAAAAATAATTTTAAAGAAGATGATAATACAAAACTTGAATTAAAAGTTTTACCATTAGAATTGAAATATGTATTTCTTGGTGAAAATAAAACATTTCCTGTTGTAATTTCTTCAACTCTTTTGCCAAATCAAGAAGAAGATTTGATTAAATTACTTAAAAAATATAAAAATACAATTGGATGGACTTTGAAAGATATAAAAGGTATGAATCCTTTAATTTGTACACATAAAATTCACTTGGAAGAAAATGCTAAAACATATCAACAACCACAAAGAAGGTTAAATCCACATATGAAGGAAGTTGTTAAGAATGAAGTATTAAAACTATTAGACGTTGGAATTATCTATTCAATTATAGATAGTAAATGGGTAAGTCCAACACAAGTAGTACCTAAAAAGTCCGGCATCACTGTTATAAAAAATGAAAAGAGAGAGTTATTACAAGCTAGGATTCCATCTAATTGGCGTATGTGTATTGATTATAGAAAATTAAATGATGCAACTAGAAAAGATCATTTCCCACTACCATTTTTAGATCAAATTCTAGAAAAAGTAGCAGGAAATTCTTATTACTGTTTTCTAGATGGGTATTCGGGGTATTATACAATACCTATATCATTAGAAGATCAAGAAAAAACTACTTTTACTTGTCCTTTCGGAACTTTTGCATTTAAAAGAATGCCATTTGGTTTATGTAATGCTCCGGCTACTTTTCAAAGATGCATGTTAAGTATTTTCAGTGATATGATTGAAGAATATGTAGAAGTTTTTATGGATGATATAACTATTTTTGGAAACTCATTTGAAAATTGTCTTAAAAATCTAGAAGAAGTATTAAAAAGATGTGAAGAAAAAAATCTTGTTTTAAATTGGGAAAAATGTCATTATATGGTTAAATCTAGGATTGTTTTAGGACATGTAATATCTGAAAAAAGAATTGATGTTGATAAAGCCAAAGTTGATGTTATTGCTAATTTAACATCACCAAAAACGGTCAAAGAAGTTCGATCATTCTTGGGTCATGCAGGATTTTATAGAAGGTTTATAAAAAATTTCAGCATAATATCTAAACCAATTTCAAATCTTTTAACAAAAGATAAACAATTTGAATGGACTCAGAAATGTGAAAATGCTTTTAAAAAAATTATTAATCTTTTAGTTACATCACCTATTTTACAACCTCCAGATTGGTCTTTACCATTTGAATTAATGTGTGATGCAAGTGATTATGCTATAGGAGCTGTGTTAGGACAAAGAAAAGAAGGAAAACCTTATGCAATCTATTATGCTAGTAGAACCTTAAATAGTGCCCAAATAAATTATTCAACTACTGAAAAAGAATTACTTTCAGTAGTATTTGCATTAGATAAGTTTCGATCTTATTTAATTGGTTCTACTACTATTGTTTACACCGATCATTCTGCCATAAAATATTTATCAAATAAACAAGATGCTAAGCCAAGATTAATACGGTGGATTTTATTGTTATAAGAATTTGATATTATAATTAAAGATAAAAAAGGAAAAGAAAATGTTGTAGCCGATCATTTATCTAGAATAATGACTGAATCATCTCATAATGAAATACCAATAAATGAAAATTTTCCAGATGATTAGTTGTTTTATGCTACTATTATGCCCTGGTTTGCTAACATTGTAAATTTTCTTGTGACAAATAAAATGCCTTCTCATTGGAATTCTCAGGATAAGAATAAATTCTTGATAGAAGTTAAAAAATTTTATTGGGATGATCCTTACTTATTTAAGTATTGTCCTGACCAAATTTTTCGACGATGCATACCCGACAATGAAGTAAGTAATGTTATTAAATTTTGTCATTCTGAAGCATGTGGAGGTCATTTTTCATCCAATAAAATATCTACAAAAATCTTACAATGTGGATTTTATTGGCTGTCTTTATTCAAAGATACGCATTTATTTTGCAAATCTTGTGAAAACTGTCAGAAGATGGGATCAATTTCAAAACGAAACATGATGCCTTTAAATCCAATCATAATTATTGAAATATTTGATAGTTGGGGGATAAATTTTATGGGTCCATTTCCATTATCTTTTGGATATAAGTACATTTTAGTCGCTGTTGATTATGTTTCAAAATGGATTGAAGCAATTGCATGTAGAACTAATGATCATAAAGTTGTTATAAAATTTTCAAAAGAAAATATTTTTAGCCGATTTGGAATACCTAGAGCAATAATTAGTGATGGGGGAAGTCATTTTATAAATAAATCATTTTCCTCTTTGTTAAGAAAATATGGCATTACACATAAAGTTTTTACCCCATATCATTCTCAAAGTAATGGTCAAGTTGAACTTGCAAATAGAGAAATAAAACAAATTTTAGAAAAAACAGTTAATTCAAATCGAAAAGATTGGTCTTTAAGATTAACTGATGCATTATGGGCATATAAAACTTAAAACATCATTAGGGATGTCACCATATAGGTTAGTTTTTGGTAAGCATTGTCATTTATCGGTTGAATTTGAACATAAAACTTATTGGGCAATTAAAGCATTTAATATTAATTTAGATGATGCATCTAAATTAAGAAAATTGCAAATAAATGAACTTGAAGAATTAAGAAATGATGCATATGAAAATTCAAATATTTATAAAGATAAAACTAAAGCCTTTCATGATAAAAATATTATGAGAAAGTCATTTAAAATTGGACAAAAAGTTTTGCTTTATAATTCTCGTTTGCATTTATTTTCAGGTAAACTAAGATCGAGGTGGTCAGGACCATTTATAGTCAAATTTGTTTATCCTCATGGTGCTGTTGATATTGAAAATCCTAAAAATATTGACGTGTTTAAAGTTAATGGACCAAGACTTAAGCCTTTTATAGAAAATGAAATTCTTAATAATGAGTTTATGCCTTTATATGATCCACAATAGTTGTTTGATATTTTCATTTATTTTTGCAGATTCTAGTTCATTTCTCGGTTAAGTGGCGGATAACGGTACTCCGTGACTGTTTAAGTCGGTTTCTTCAGTTTTCCCAAAATAATTGAAATATATATAATAATAATAATATGGATGCGTGTATTATGAATCTTCGTAAATATTTTTCTTGTTTACCTGATAATGCGTAGAAAAAAATTTATAAAGCTAGATGTGAGCGGCTAAGGTTGATGATATCATATGGCATACCGAATGATGTCCGTTTGATAATTGAAGCAAAAGTCCGATTGGTTGGGGAAGCAAGTGAATTAATAATAAGACGTATGCCAGGATTTGGTAAAAGCACATATGCCAAAAAGCGAAGAGCTAAACGTATAGGCGGATGTCATAAATGTGCAAGGTGGACTTGTAAAGGAAAATGCAAAATTGTTGGAATGACATCAATGAATAGAGAAGATAAAATTTTATTCATTAAGAATAGTCTGAGTAAAGAGTCTTTGGATAATTTTCTAGAGGTTCTTAATACGCATTCTAGTGGGTACGTGCTAAATGAACTTCTTAAACTATGGTGGCAATTTCAACAGGAGGAATATCAATATGGACGGTGGAATCAGCCTTACAAAGATCCTACTGTAGTAACGCATATCTATTTAGATAAGTAAATATATATACACAATTTCGTCTTGGAAATCTGACGTTAAAAGACCCTGTTTGCCAATTTATAAGAAAATTGGATGGCAAGCATATCCTCGACTCATAGAAGGCGTTGAAGCCGTTACTGAACGTAAAATCAGAGGAAGATGTGAGCCACAATCACAACTACGCTGTATATATTTGTTTTAATTTTGTCATTTTTATTTTCTTTTAATAATAATAATTTCCTGTTCAAATATTGACTTTTGGCATGTTACGCTTATAAATTCATATGCTGTGATCTAACAATTACAGAAAACATATTTCTCAACATGTCAACGTCCACGGTAAGTAAAATAAAAAATATTTGTGTATTTTGTGGATCTAGTGCAGGAAAAGATTTAATTTATGAAGAAGTAGCAGAAAATCTTGGAATAACACTTGCTAAAAAAAAGATTCATTTGGTATATGGTGGTGGTGAAGTTGGCCTCATGGGAAAAGTTGCAAAAGCTGCGCATGCAGGTGGAAGTGAAGTTTTAGGCATTATTCCGATTACCTTAGCCAATCTTAGAGGACCAACAATAGGAGAAGAAATGAAAGTGGACAACATGTATGAAAGAATTACTCAAATGATTGAACATTCAGATGCTTTCATTGCTTTGCCAGGAGGTTTCGGTACTTTGGAAGAAATATTTCATACTGTTTGTTGGGCACAATTAAATATCCACAATAAGCCAATTGGTTTGTTAAATGTTAACAATTATTATGATAAACTGTTATCGTTTCTTGATGATGTTGTGGAACATGGATTTATTTCATTAGCTTCACGAAGGATGTTAGTTTCTGCTACAAGTGAAGGTGAACTTATTGATTTACTGCAAGGATTTAGTGATGAACCAAATCCATCCTTATCTCAACTTAATTGGCCAACATCCAAAAGTAAGAAAAGAAAATTCATGTGATGCTAAACTTGTGATTCAACGGTATGTTTTAATGTTTTTCTTTAAGGTATGAATAATTTCTTCTTCTTCTCCTCTTAGTTTTTTTATATAAAAATTAAAATATATACTTATATATAGTAATAATAATAATAATTTTTAGTTAAATGTCGAGTAAGGTGTCAGTAAAATGCACCTGAGACGCATTAGTTTTATTGGAAAATCACAATACACTAGATTTTAATATTCATTATATTCAAAAAACAGACTAAAAGAAAAATTAGTTTTTCATATGTACCAATATATATATATATGATTAATTAATATAAAATATATAATAGATGTGTTCATATATATATATAATTGTATGTGTTTTCAAATATAATAATTTCTAAAATTTTTATGAGAATATAGTTAAAAGATTTTATGTTATTGTAAAATTTTGCAGTCACGTTATTTAAAAAAAAAACAATAAGCTAAAAAAAAAGAAAAAAAATGAGATTTTATTCTTTGTAAATTTTCCTATTTTGTTTTCAATATTAGTTTAATTAATTGTCTACTTTAATACTTAGCCTTTTTCAATGAGAGTTAATATTCATTCCAACTCCATGAGTGAAAACAAGCTATTCCTTAAACATTTTGACCTGAAAGAATATATGAAGTTGAGGCTTTTACAATAATATTCCTGATATTATACATGTTATGGTGGGTGGTGTGAATTATCTTTTTGACTATATTATTATAAAAAATTTAAAAATTTTAAAATATATATATATATATATATATTTTTACTTTATATATTATGTGAAAATAAAAATAATAATAAAACACATCTAATTATATATTATTATATTAAACGAATATATATATATATATATATATATATATATATAAATCAGTATATGATTTTGTTTTTAATGAATATGTTTGTATTTGAATATATAAAAGGAATAAAGAATCTAGGTTGTGATTTCCCAATAAATTTTATTACTAAGGGACTAGTAATAAGATAGTGTGGGGGTGTGATGAAACTTAAAATTAATAATTTATTATATGTTAAAACCTGTATTTTAAAATTTAAGTTTCATTAAAATTATAAAATTATGTTATTTTAGTATTGTTTGTTTATATTTAATTGTCTAACTAAATATGTTTTATTTTCAGGTTTTCTACGTGTTGGTAGAATAATGATAACTCAAGCTAGAAAATTCAAATGGAGGTGACTCAAACATGTTTGGAATCCTTGAGAAATTATCTACAACTTTGCAGAAGACATGATTGCCTAAAAAGTTTCTTAAGATGATCAAATTGTGCAAATATCAAAAGAAGGACAAATTTACTTTTACTATGACTAGCATATAGTAAAAATATCATAACTATTTCAATATTTAACCAAATGAGGTGAACCAAGTGGCCAAATTCATCTACAGACAATTCCCCACATTTTTGCCATTTGGAGCAGAGTCAAATTCGGTGATTAAAGTCGTGGAACAAAGCATTGAAAGAAGGGACATGGAATTGAACTTGTAGGAGACAAATAATACTATTGCAACTACATGGCATTAATAAAAATTTTGACCCTTTCTCTCATTTGGCCTATAAATAGAGGCCTTGTACTAGCTTGAGAATCATTCTATCTCATTGTAAAATATAGTGTGAGTGTGTATCAAAGTTCTAAGTTCCAATATATTTTCTTTCATGTTCTCAACTATGAGTGATATTTTAATGTTGATCAAAAGTAAACTTATGGCAAGCTAAATCTATTATGTCAAGGTGAAGAGGATGCATTCTTGGTGAAGTAAGATTGTTTATATTTTGTATATTCTTTCTTTATTTCTTTTCATTTAGCTAACTTATTTTTATTGTAGGTATAAAAATGAATTATTTGTTGTTATCAATTTACATCAAATGCTTGATACCATTAAAGTGGTTATCTTGATTTGTTGTTTAATTTTGATACAATAAATATTTCATCACTTATTATTATATATATATAGATATATATATATATATATTTATATAATAATATCATAATATTTCATTTAGACGATAGCGTGGCTCTGCCGGTTGTTTTATATGAAATATTATGATTTAATACTAAAATCTAACAATCTAAAATTTACTTTATCGCAACTAACTTTTATTTTTCGCATCTAACTTTTACTTTCTCGCAACTAACTTTTACTTTATCGCAACTAACATTTACTTTATCGCAACTAACTTTTACTTTACCGCAACTAACTTATTAAATCAATATATTTCATTTAGGCAATAGCGTGGCTCTGCCGGTTGTTCTAAATGAAATATAATGATTTAATTTAACATTTACTTTATGCAATTATTTATTTATATAGTTATAATTATAATCATAGGTACCATATATAAAATATCGATTAATTCGGTATTTTCTATAGTGGGAACTATATTATATTATGTGTGTGTTTAATTTTTTGGAACCATTATTTATGGTGGTTTCTTTTGTTTTACTTATAGTTAAACAATATTACATAAACCAAGAATAAATCCTCAAGCCTTGACAAAGTTTATAATTTGTAAACTTAATTCTTGCATTTGGTAATCTATAAATTAATAAATATGAACTCAAAATAACCTCTCTGTGGATCGATCTCGTACTTACAAATTATATTACTTGCAGACAACCTACACTTGGGTGAATTATTATTTAAGTAGTAGCATCATGCAACGTGTATATATATATATATACCAGCCTATGTCCCTTTAGATGGATGAAGGAGAGAGACGAGAGCTTCAGGGGAAAGTTTAGCTTATTTGTACTGTAAATTTTGATCGTGCAAAATCCATCCGTCCGAATTGTAATCCGAGTACAGCACCGAGTTCCTAGCGACGACAGCTACAACGGGACGTAAGTTTCATTGAATTCTGGTATCGTTTGAAATTATGATATTGTCAGAATTGAATAGGAATCATATATGGTGTTTCTGATATAATAGACATCGTATAATTAAAGTCAGATTGAAGAACAGACTGTGTATGTATTTGTTATGATTTTCGGAGTTGATTTGATTGAGATTCGATATCAGAACTGTATTGTTATTAATTATAAGTTGTACCGATATTGATTATGAATTCGGGTATTATATCTGTGATGTTGAGATTGATGGGGTTATCGAAACTGTATTGTTATATCGTGATATCGTCGATATGGATTAGATTGTATCTTGATTCGATATTGATCAGATTATATTTGATTTGAGTATTGATCAGAATAGATTTTGAATTGAGTTGCATATTGAGATTGTTCCTATGCGATATTGTATTTCAGATTGATATGGACAGATTTGACTTCGAGACTTCGAATTCGTCAGACCGCGAAGACAAAGGTATAAATTTATGTTGATGTGGGATTGCACAACTCGAGTCCGATTGACTTGAGTTTCCCAAAATCACATACTTTACTTTATTGCATCGATATTTGCAATTGTATGAGATTGATACCTTTGATTTATTGATTTATGTAGTGAGTCATTAAGCGGATACGCCTAATTGTGAATGAGTAATCTTGTGACAGTAGTGCCGGATAGTGATGGAATCGTCACCGGCACATTGCACATTGTCACATGATATGATATTGGTGAAAATGCCAAAGTCTGTGACGGTTAGGTCAAGACACCGGACGTTTGGCTATATCGGAGTGGATAGAATTGGAGTTTCTTTTATTACTGGTGTTCGGTATGGAAAGAGCCAAAGTCCGTGAATAAGAACATACCACCACCCCGATCGGGAGTGTAGGTGGGTGTATGTTCTTATTCCGATCGGGATCCCTAGATTAGGACTGAGTTGAGTCTGAGTCTGAGAATCACGGAGAGTGATTCATTGCTTGATATGGAATTATGTTCCTGTTGATGATATATGTTTAGAATATAATTTATTCTTGATATTGATTCATGTTTAGGATTATAATACATGTAATGAATATCTGATTCATGTTCTGATTTTGATACATGTTATGAATGTTTATTTCATGCTTTTATATTGTTTATATGAAAGGAATGTATACATGATTTATACTGGGAATATAATTCTCACCGGAGTTATCCGGCTGTTGTCTTGTTTGTATGTGTGCATGACAACAGATGGGACAGGATCATGGTCAAGACAAGAAGAGAGAGAGATCATGATTAGAGTGGAGACTACGGACTTGGATTAAAGATAGGGTTGAACCCTTGATAATTTGTTGTTAAACCTTAATTTTTATTGAATGTAGATTGTACAGGACTTGTACTTTTTTTATACGAATCTGTATATTAGTTAGATTCCATTACGTTCCGTAATTAAATAAATTTTTTTTATGACCCAAATTACTTGAATTAATAAATTGATCCTAATGATGATTAAGAATTGAATTAGCGTCCGGGTCCCCACATCGCACCTACATAGGTTGTGTTCATGCGTGGGTGTGATTCATGGTTAAAGGGATTTGGTCATGTTTCAGGGTTGTTCTAGGGTCTTGGACAATAGATTAGGATGTTCGCAAAGTATGGTTCGAGTCTCGAGTCGTTCGGGAAGTCGTAAGTTGTTTTATTTAATCTGAGAATAGTACGTGTTCGAGTGCATCTTCGTGGCAATGGTTGATTAGTTAAATTATGAAGTTGTGTGATGAAACTTAAAATTAATAATTTATTATATGTTAAAACCTGTATTTTAAAATTTAAGTTTTATTAAAATTATAAAATTATGTTATTTTAGTATTGTTTGTTTATATTTAATTGTCTTACTAAATATGTTTTATTTTCAGGTTTTCTATGTGTTGGTAAAATAATGATAACTCAAGCTAGAAAATTCAAATGGAGGTGAATCAAATATGTTTGGAATCCTTGATAAATTATCTACAACATTGCAGAAGACATGATTGCCTAAAAAGTTCATTAAGATGATCAAATTGTGCAAATATCAAAAGGAGGACAAATTTAGTTTTACTATGACCAGCATATAGTAAAAAAATCATAACTATTTCAATATTTAACCAAATGAGGTGAACCAAGTGGCCAAATTCATCTACAGACAATTCCCCACATGTTTGCCGTTTTGAGCAGAGTCAAATTGGGTGATTAAAGTTGTGGAACAAAGCATTAAAAGAAGGGACATGGAATTGAACTTGGAGGAGACAAAGAATACTATTGCAACTACATGGCATTAATAAAAATTTTGACAATTTCTCTCATTTGGCCTATAAATAGAGGCCTTGTGCTAGCTTGAGAATCATTATATCTCATTGTAAAATATAGTGTGAGTGTGTATCAAAGTTCTAAGTTCCAATATATTTTCTTTCATGTTCTCAACTATGAGTGATATTTTAGTGTTGATCAAAAGTAAGCTTATGACAAGCTAAATCTATTATGTCAAGGTGAAGAGGATGCATTCTTGGTGAAGTAAGATTGTTTATATTTTGTATATTCTTTCTTTATTTCTTTTCATTTAGCTAACTTATTTTTATTGTAGGTATAAAAATGAATTATTTGTTTTTATCAATTTACATTAAATGCTTGATACCATTAAAGTGGTTATCTTGATTTGTTGTTTAATTTTGTTACAATAAATATTTCATCACTTATTATATATATATATATATATATATCTATATATATATATATATATAGATATATATATATAATAATATCATAATATTTCATTTAGACGATAGCGTGGCTCTGCCGGTTGTTCTAAATGAAATATTATGATTTAATATTAACATCTAACAATCTAACATTTACTTTATCGCAACTAACTTTTATTTTTCGCATCTAACTTTTACTTTCTCGCAACTAACTTTTACTTTTCCGCAACTAACATTTATTTTATCGCAACTAACTTTTACTTTACCGCAACTAACTTATTAAATCAATATATTTCATTTAGGCAATAGCGTGGCTCTGCCGGTTGTTCTAAATGAAATATAATGATTTAATTTAACATTTACTTTATGCAATTATTTATTTATATAGTTATAATTATAATCATAGGTACCATATATAAAATATCGGTTAATTCGGTATTTTCTATAGTGGGAACTATATTATATTATGTGTGTGTTTAATTTTCTTGGAACCATTATTTATGGTGGTTTCTTTTGTTTTACTTTTAGTTAAACAATATTACATAAACAAAAAATAAATCCTCAAGCCTTGACAAAATTTATAATTTGTATACTTCATTCTTGCATTTGGTAATCTATAAATTAATAAATTTAAACTCAAAATAACCTCTTTGAGGATCGATCTCGTACTTACGAAATATATTACTTGCAGACAACCTACACTTGGGTGAATTATTATTTAAGTAGTAGCAAGTTTTTGGCGCCGTTGCCAGGGAGGTATAAATTAAGTTTATATTTGTTAATTATGTTTTATTTATAAGTATTGTGTTGTTTTTTTTGTATGAGTATTTGGAGTCGAAAAAAAAGTGATAGACTTATTCGAGTATCTGAAAATAATTTAAACATGGATGATAATTCAAATAATCAAGATAATAATAATAATAATAATAATAATAATAATCAAGAACATGATCAATTAAGAACACTTATGCACCATATGAACCTTATTAGAACTAGTGCCCCATCTTGTTTAGTTTTTCTTCCTGATGCATCTAATTTCAACTTCAAACCTCAAATTATTCAACTTTTACCAAATTTTCATGGCTTAGATTCTGAAAATCCATATTTGCATCTAAGAGAATGTGAGGAAGTTTTTAACACTTATAATGATCAAAATTGTAGCATGGATATAGTTCGATTAAAGCTTTTCCCTTTTTCTTTAAAAGATAAAGCTAAAACATGGCTACAAAATTTAAGATCAAGTTCAATAAGATCATGGGAAGAAATGCAACAACAATTTCTCAAAAAGTTTTTCCCTTCCCATAGAACAAACTCTTTTAAAAGACAAATTACAACTTTTTCTCAAAAACAAGGAGAAACGTTTTATCAATGTTGGGATAGGTATAAAGAATTACTTAATACATGCCCACATCATGGTTTTGAAACATGGAGAATAGTTTCTCACTTTTATGAAGGTCTAATACCTAAAGATAGGCAAATGATAGAATTAATGTATAATGGAACTTTTGAAGATAAAAACCCAAATGAAGCTATGGAATATTTGGATTCATTAGCAGAAAATGCTTAAAATTGGGATAATATAGGCACAATAGAACCACCAACAACTAAAACTAATAATTCAACAAATGGGGGTGATATCTATAATCTTAAAGATGATATAGATATTCAAGCTAAACTTGCATCTTTAGCAAGAAAAATTGAGTCATTAGAAATGAAAAAGAGTGGTCAATTAAAAAGTATTCAAGAAATTGTTTGTCATATATGTGATACACATGATCATGCTACAAAAGATTGTCCAGCATTACCTTCATTTAAGAATGTCTCCATGAACAAGAAAATTATGTTAACAATTATAAAAAACCAATACTAGATCCTTTTTCACCATCATATAATCCTGGATGAAAAAATCATCCTAATTTTAGTTGGATGAATGATAATAATGCACAACCGTCACAACAATATTTTCAAAATAACCAAAATCATCAAGGTTATATTCCTTATGTTACACCTCCAAGAAATAACTTCGAAAATGTAATTCATGCATTTATCCAAAAGCAAGAGTTTATCAATATTCAAAACAGTCAATCTATGAGTGATTTGAAAGAAACTCTTGCAAAATTTGCATCTGCACTTAATATTCATGAAAAAGGAAAATTTCCATCTCAACCTCAACATAATCCTAAAAATCAAAATCAAGAATTAAAAAATGAAAAAATTGATCAAATAAAATATGTTATTACCCTTAGAAGTGGTAAAATAGTTAATGATCCATATAGTAATGAAAACAAGGATCATTTAAAATCAAAGAGTAAGGATGATAATCCTGATATTTTTGAGAATGATGATACCTTAAATTTTAAGAATAATATGGTGAATGATAAATCATCTGAAATAGTAAATAAGCCAAATAAACCTCCACCATTTCCTCATGCATTAACAAATCATAAAAAACAAAAAAGTGATTCTGATATCTATGAAATTTTTAAACAAGTGAAGATAAATATTCCATTATTAGATGTTATTAAACAAGTACCTTCTTATGCAAAATTTTTAAAAGACTTATGTACTGTAAAGAGAAAATTGCATGTGAAGAAAAAAGCATTCTTGGCTGAACAAGTAAGTTCTATTCTTCAAAATAATTCTAGTTTAAAATATAAAGATCCTGGTTGTCCAACAATTTCATGTATTTTTGGAGAAAATAAAATTAAAAAAGCTTTGTTGGATTTGGGAGCAAGTGTGAATTTACTTCTTTATTCAGTTTATGAAAAACTTAATTTAGGAGAATTAAAACCCACTTCTGTTACTCTCTTACCGGCGGATAGGTCAATCAAAATACCTAGAGGTATTGTAGAAGATGTGTTGGTTCAAGTTGATAAATTCATATATCCTGTAGATTTTATTGTTTTGGATACACAACCAATATAAGTACATAATGAAATTCCAGTAATATTGGGACGACCATTTCTAGCAACTTCAAATGCTTTAATTAATTGTCGAAATGGAATAATGAAATTGTCTTTTGGAAATATGACTCTTGAACTTAATGTGTTCAATTTATGTAAACAACCAAGTATTAATGAAAATGAATATGATAATGAAATTGAAACAATTGTGGAAGAAAATATAAAAGAAGAAAACTTAAATCAACAATCTGAAGTTTTTTCAATAGAAAGTTTTGAGTCTAAAAATAATTTTAAAGAAGATGATAATACAAAACTTGAATTAAAAGTTTTACCATTAGAATTGAAATATGTATTTCTTGGTGAAAATAAAACATTTCATGTTGTAATTTCTTCAACTCTTTTGCCAAATCAAGAAGAAGATTTGATTAAATTACTTAAAAAATATAAAAATACAATTGGATGGACTTTGAAAGATATAAAAGGTATGAATCCTTTAATTTGTACACATAAAATTCACTTGGAAGAAAATGCTAAAACATATCAACAACCACAAAGAAGGTTAAATCCACATATGAAGGAAGTTGTTAAGAATGAAGTATTAAAACTATTAGACGCTGGAATTATCTATCCAATTTCAGATAGTAAATGGGTAAGTCCAACACAAGTAGTACCTAAAAAGTCCGGCATCACTGTTATAAAAAATGAAAAGGGAGAGTTATTACAAGCTAGGTGTAATGCCCGAGATGTTATCAATTTTATGAGACCCCGAAAAGAAAATACTTAATTTAAATTTGATGGCAATTTTGTAATTAAGTGAAAAAATACTTGATTTAAATTTGATGGCAATTTCGTAATTATTGAGGGCCGAATTGCAAATAGTGAAAAGTTGAGGGACTAAAGTGAAACTGTGACTTGAGTGGGACACTTGTCATGCATTTAATATATAAAAATCTCATTTCTCATTCAAAGGCAACAGCAAGAACGAAAGAAAGTTCAGAGAATTCTCAAATTTCTTCATTTACTTAGAATTTGATTTTACCAGCTACAGTTATCAGAATTGTGATCCGAGTTCAGTTCTGTACTCCTATCGTTGACAGCTACAACTGGACGTAAGTTTTATTGAGTTCTGTTATCATTTGAAATTATGATATTGGAGGAATTCTTATTTGATCATTATTACGTGTTCTGGGAATACTAGACATCATAGAGTCGAAGTCAGATCGAAGAACAGACTGATTATGAAATTGTTATGATTTTTCAGATTATATTGATTGAAATTGGACATATTTGGATTATGGATTGATTACAGATTGTAATGGATATGGGTTATGATTTGTAATTGATATTTGTTGATATTGTATTGACGGGAATATCGGTATTGTGCTGTTATGCCATTGATTTTGAATTAAATGCAGATTAATCAGATTTAGTATTGAATTGAGAATGGAAGGTTGATATTATTATTCTCGATATGTCATTTCAGATTTACAGAGTCAGTCTTGAGTTCAGAACGTATATTGCTTCAGACCGAGACTACAAACGAAAGGTATAAGTCAATGTGGTATTGGGAGATCGACTCAAGTAGGATATACTTGAGTTTCTCTAAATCACATACTTATTGTTGTTATATGCATTGATTTGATTTTATATGTTGTTCTATGGATTTATAGGAAGCATGTATTAGACGAATATTAGACGAGTGATCTTGTGACAGAAGTGCCTGATAGTGGTGGGATCGCCACGGGCACATTGCACAATGTCACAAGATAGTGTATTGGCGATAGTGCCACAGTCTGTGACAGATAGGTCAAGACACTGGATGTTTGGTTATATCGAAGTGGATAGAATCGGAGTTTCTTCTATTACTGTTGGTCGATATAGGAATACCAACATCTGGAAACTGGAATCCCTAGACTAGGATTGAGTCTAGTCTGAGTCGTGGAGTCACGAGGATAATTGATAGTTTGATATTAATTATGTTTCAGACTTTGATATATATATCTGATATCTGTTTCATGCTTTATATTGATTATATGATTGCATGTTTATTGATTTATACTGGGATTATATTCTCACCGGAATTATCCGACTGTTGTCGTGTTTGTATGTGTGCATGACAACAGGTGGGACATGATCAGGGTCGAGGAGATGACGAGAGATCATGATTAGAATGGAGACCACGGACGTAGAGGTTGCTGTAGATAGGGTTTGAACACTTGATAGCTAGTTGTTGAACCTTCGTCTGTATTGAATGTATGCTGTACAGGACTTGTACCTTATGTTATACTGATATGTATACAAGTATGATTTCCATTACGTTCCGCATTTTAAAAAAAAAATTAGACCCTGTTTATTATAATTGATTAAATGGTCCCAATGACGATTATGAACTTGATTAGTGTCCGGGTCCCCACAACAAGTGGTAAAAGAGCTGATAGATCCTTCAGATTGAGATAGAAGCTAGTGAGCGGGGTAGATTGAGTTTTCTTTTCTGCTTTTGATTGCTAGAATGATTTACTGCTTTAATACATGTTACTTGATTTATCTGATTTGATATGGTAATATGTTTTATTGAGAATGAATCAGCACCAATTCTAGATCAGCGGTAAGATGATTAGAAAGGGACTGAGACAGATTTGTCAATTGTGATTGCTAACCCTTTTGATAATCAGATATGCCTCCCCGAAGAGTACCGGAACAGGGTAGCACTTCGAATCCTCCAATGGATGTGACAGCAACACCGATGGAGACATTGCTGAAGAGATTTCAGTCGTTTCATCCACCTACACTGAAGGGTACTGAGACAGCAGTGGATTGTGAGAGTTGGCTGGATGACATTGAGATGCTGTTTGAGTCCTTGGATTACACTGATGAGCGGAGAGTGAAACTGATAGGGCACCAGTTGAATGATGTGGCAAAGAACTGGTGGATTACAACAAAGCGGGCATTGGAGCATCGAGGTACGACTATTACCTGGAATGTGTTTAGAACTGAATTTTATCAGAGATTTTTCCCCGTGTCATACAGAAAGGATAAAGATGCTGAGTTTGCGAATCTGAGACAAGGGCAGTTGAAAATTGAGGAATATGTGTCTAAATTCTCTACACTACTGAGATTTGCTCCACATGTGGCCGAGAATGAAGAAGCGGTGGCTGATCAGCTCATCAATGGCTTGAATCCGGAGATATTTACATTGGTGAACAGTGGGCGACCAAACAACTTTGCTGACACCCTGAACAGAGCAAAGGGAGCAGAAGCGGGTCTGATGAGACAGAGAGGAGCTTCATATGTTGCCCCAGCACCGATACCACAGCAACCCCCTCCCAGATTCAAGAGTGGTAGCAGCAGTGGTGGAAAGAAGGAATATCTGAAAGCTAGAGGAAGACAGTTTAAGAAGTCTGGCAGTAGTTCTTCTAGTTCTAGTGGCTCATGACAGACTGCCCAGAGCCAGAGCTATACAGGACCTTATTGTAGCACTTGTTGAGGGAAGCATTCCATCGAGCAGTGCCGAGGAATGTTTGGCACTTGTCGTATTTGTAGGCAGCAGGGACATTTCGCGAGAGTATGTCCCCAGAGAGGTGCCTAGGGATCCCAGGCAGCAGAGTCATCTGGATCAGTGGCTCAGACAAGGAGACGACCATCTGCTGTTCATTCTCTTCAGCCAGCACCATCTATGTGAAGGCCCTCGAACTACTTGCTTGAAAATTTGCGGAAAATTAAAAATTTTCTTTTTAAAAGAACTTAAATGGCCTCATTCATAAAATCACTGGTGAATCAAGTTCAATATTTCAAAATATTGCAGCGGAAGAAAATCAAAGTTTTGCCAACAACAACGATTTAAAAATATCCAACAACTGATAAAAATTGTTTGCGAAGAAAATAACAACTGCTGCTCTGAGGTCCTCGGGTGCCACTACTGCCGACCCAAGCTGGCTCACTGGTCCCCGCCCTCGGCCCTGGCCTCATCAGTACCTACAACAATCAAGTCTAGTGAGCCTAAAGACTCAGCATGCATAAATCGCAGGTAACGAGTAAAAATCTGAATTTAAAATATGCATGAGATAAAATATCCTGTCCTGAGGCATACTGAAAATAATCTGTACTGAGCAATTATAATACGTGCATAACTGAACTGGAAGTCACTGTAAAAATATTTGCTCCTTGGAGCCTGTACTGAAATATCTGGTAAAATTTTCTGTTGAGATTATGTTTTACGCCTGTGGCCACTGCACTAAGCTGAACTGATCGGTAACTGGCTACCGGGGAGGCTGAAACTGATCTGAGCTGGCCGGTCACTGGCGACCGGGTGGTACCATACTGAACTGATCGGTCACTGGCGACCGTATAAAATAACACTCCCACATAGTGAATGAACCACAAGCCATATCGCATAAATCTCAAAAATAATCATTTTCTATTTAATGCACGTAAAATAATTAACTGGCGTAATGAAAATTCCTGTAATTTTACCAACTGGATTGGATTGGATCGTTCCCAGGCTCGCTGCAACCTAACTGTGCCATGAAAAATATGCAATAGCTTAAACATGACCAACTATACAATTTACGTTCAAAAGATGCGACTATGACGCCTAATGACTTCGCATTTAATCATGACTCCGAGCCAACCTGAACTGACGTATAGTCATGATTAAAATACGCTGAAAAATCATAAAATAATGTTCCTAAAATGGTAGGGTCGAAATCTAGGTGGAATGGAGGCCAAAACACGAAACGCTCTTTCGAGAGTCAATTTGGCACATTGCACCGTAAATTCTCGTACGACCTCAAAAATGATCCAAATGACGAACGGTCGAAAACATGACCTTCCCAACTCAATGAGGCACTGTCCAGTCCAAGGCCATGGGCTAAAAGCCAACCAAGAACTCAAACGACGCTTCTGAACAGCAGCATACTTGCTGTCAAAAAAATACAGCAGCTGCGCACTACAAGACTTGCATTGGTTTCGAGACTATCGGCCATTAGGGGCGTGAAACACCGACCAGAGACTCTTACCAACATCCCAAGGAATGATTTGAACCATGGCTAAGGGCCCTAGGCCAGCCACAATCCGCATCACACCAAATCTTAACCGAAGGGTCCAACCGAGAGCAACGTGCATGCGTGTGTAGTGTTTATGCTATGATCGATGTCTCGTGTCGTTCCAGTGGCCATTTGATTGACCATGGCACGATCTAGACATCTAGGAGCATGATATGAACCGTGGCTAAGGGCCATAGGCCAACCAAGATCCACACCAAGCCACAAAAGAAACGAAACCAAATGCTGAAAAATGGAAGGGCCGAATGGGGAAAGGGGCTGTTCTTGTTGATTATTTAAAAAACGATGAGCCATGGACCAAGCCACCAAAAGGGCGACTTAGTCACGTCTTAGACATGCTAGGGAAGTGATCCAACCATGGCTATAGGCCCTTGGGGCAGTCAAGATCAGATCCAACCCCTTGACAAGAAACTGAATTTTCGAACCACATTTTTCTGCACCTAAGGGACTTGCTGTCATTCTGAATTTCCAGCAAGCATGGGGCTGGTTTGAATGGACCAACATGGTCCTAATGCATCCTACTACATGTATACAAGCCGCCTTGGGAGCCTGGAATCGAACCAATCACCTGAAACCACAAAACTCAGAAAAACGTGAAGCTTGTCATGAAAGGGCCGAAATTCTGCATGTGTGTTCCAAAAATATTTTGACATGTATCTCGGTTTTTGCTTTCTAAAACATGATCATGTACTGAAAAATAAATGATAATATGACTTGATTGAGGTTTGAAAGAAATCTAGACATGCCTGGTTTCGTTTCGAAAGAAAACGAAAAGAAGAGACGAGACGGCGCGGAGGAGACGGAGTGGCTTGCTTCTCTACCTTTCTTGGCTCTCGATTTTTCTCCCTTTCTCCCTAGCAGCTATCCACGTTTTTTCTACTGAAAAGGGGTCTTATTTTCGGTGGAGGTGGAGGGGGGAGTGATGGTTATGAAGGTGAGGAGAAGGGTGCACAAAAATAGGATCATATCAAGACCAAGTCCACTCCCCTTTTGAATTTGAATTTTGAATTGATATCAAATGAGTTGGTGGATGCTTCTAGGAGGTGGGGGCCGAAATTTAGCTTGATTCTAGACTAGGATATGTCCATTTATTTAATTAAATTGTGCTCCCAAAAATCCTAGAATTATCCTACTAATTACATGCAAAGAATTGGTCAAAGTTGGTGAGTTGGAAAATGAATCTTCTAGCACTAAGGGTGGCCGAAAAATGCATGATAAAATAAAGGGAAATGTTGATTATCTAGTCAACTAATAATCCTTGAAAGCCTTACTAATCCTTTAAATAATTTAGTGAGCTAACCCCTTAATTTAATAACTTAAATGAGTTCATTTCTTAATCACCTCAAATAATTAAATTAAATCTTCAAACCTTCCTTTCTAACTTAAATGAACTTAGTTACTAGCTAAATTAACTTCTGGAATATTTCTCAAATCTTAAATTCTATCTCAAAACTCCAACTCCGGTCCGGCCTCACTGAAAATACTGAAATGCTAAAAATCAATCTACTGAACTGAAATAATGAAATAATTAACTTCAAACAAATGCATTTAAAATAATCATGCAATGAAGTCAATTAAATTTAAAAATCTAGAATTATGCATGGCTTATACGTCTACTGATTTACGGGTTCTACAATCCTTCCCCCCTTAAATAAATTTCGTCCTCGAAATTAGAACTCAACGAATAACTCAGGGTATCGACTTCTCATCTCCGGCTCAAACTCCCACGTAGCTTCCTCCTCTGAATGGTTGAGCCATTTGACTTTGACTCGCTTAACCAACTTGTTCCGAAGTTTCTTCTCCTGTCTGTCTAGGATCTGCACGGGTCTCTCCTCATAAGATAAGTTCGGAGTAAGCTGCAACGGCTCGAAATTCAGCACATGCGAAGGATTTGCCATGTACTTCCTCAGCATGGAGACGTGAAAGACATTGTGTACTCCGGCCAGATTTGGCGGAAGAGCCACACGATACGCTAGCGTCCCAACTCTGTCGAGGATCTCAAACGGTCCAATGAATCTCGGACTGAGCTTCCCTTTCTTGCCAAATCTCATGACACCCTTCATAGGTGCCACTTTCACGAAGACATGATCGCCCACTGCAAACTCTAACTCTCTCCTCCGCTGATCGGCATAACTCTTCTGTCGGCTCTGAGCAGTCCTCATCCTATCACGGATCTTGACTACTACATCTGCTGCCTGCTGAACAATCTCTGGACCCAACTCTGCTCTCTCTCCTACTTCATCCCAATGAACAGGAGATCTACACTTGCGACCATACAGCGCTTCATACGGAGCCATACCTATAGACGACTGGAAACTGTTGTTATAGGTGAACTCTACCAATAGTAAGTTCGACTCCCAACTCCCAGAGAAATCAATGACGCAAGCACGGAGAAGATCCTCTAAGATCTGAATAACTCGCTCCGACTGTCCATCTGTCTGCGGATGGAAAGCTGTGCTAAACAGCAACTTCGTACCCAAAGTCGAATGCAAACTCTTCCAAAACGAGGAAGTGAATCTGGGATCTCTGTCGGATACGATAGAAACTGGAATACCGTGGAGTCGGACTATCTCTCGGATATACAGCTCTGCATACTGAACCATGGTGAAAGTCGTCTTAATAGGCAAGAAGTGCGCTGATTTGGTAAGACGATCTACAATCACCCAGATAGCATTCGATCCTCTGGCTGACCTCGGCAATCCGGTCACAAAGTCCATGGTAATGTTCTCCCACTTCCACTCGGGAATAGGAAGAGGCTTGAGCAAACCTGCTGGTCTCTGATGCTCGGCCTTCACTAACTGGCAAGTCAGGCACTCGGATACAAAACGCCTGATGTCCTTCTTCATTCCTGGCCACCAATACAATAGCTGCAGATCTTTGTACATCTTCGTACTCCCAGGGTGAATAGAGTACGGGGACGTATGGGCCTCTGATAAGATGTCTGCTCGGATAGAATCACTGCTAGGAACCCATATCCTATCTCGGTATCTCACAATACCGCCGCTGACTGTATACAAAACACTGCCCTTGGCTTCATCTCTCTTCTTTCACTGTGCCAACTGCTCATCTGCTGCCTGACCGCTGCGAATACGGTCAATAAGAGAGGACTAGATAGTCAAGGTAGATAAACGAGGAACTCTACCTCGAGGATAAGTCTCAAGATCAAACCTCTGCATCTCGATCTGAAGAGGTTTCTGCATCGTCAAATGAGCCATCACTGCGACTTTCCTGCTCAAAGCATCCGCAACTACATTAGCTTTACCCGGGTGGTAGCTAATGTCACAATCGTAGTCTTTCACAAGCTCCAACCAACGCCTCTGACGCATGTTCAGCTCCTTCTGCGTAAAGAAATACTTGAGGCTCTTATGGTCGGTAAAGATCTGACACTTCTCTCCATACAGATAGTGCCTCCAAATCTTCAAAGCAAAAACTACGGCCGCTAACTCCAGATCATGGGTAGGGTAATTCTTCTCATGAATTTTCAGCTGTCGAGAAGCATACGCTATCACTCTCCCATGCTGCATCAAAACTGCACCTAAACCAAGCTTCGAAGCATCGGTATAAAGGACAAACTCGCCGGGTCCTGATGGCATGGCCAAAACTGGTGCTGAAATAAGAGCTTGCTTCAAAGTATCGAAGCTCTTCTGACACTCCTCGCTCCACACAAACTTCACATTTTTCTTTGTCAGTGCTGTGAGTGGAACGGCGATAGAGGAGAATCCCTGGATGAATTTCCTGTAATATCCTGCTAGCCCAAGAAAACTGCGGATCTCTGATGCATTTTGAGGCACAACCCAATCTCTGACTGCTGCAACTTTCGCCGGGTCTACCTCAATGCCACTGCTAGAAACAATGTGGCCCAAGAACGCCACCTTCTCTAACCAGAATTCGCACTTACAGAACTTTGCGAATAGTTTATGTTTCTGCAATGTCTGCAACACTGTGGTCAGATGCCTGCTGTGCTCCTCCCGACTCTTGGAGTAGACGAGAATGTCATCTATGAACACTATCACAAACTGGTCGAGGTACGGCTGAAATACGCGATTCATGAGATCCATGAAGATCGCTGGCGCATTCGTCAGACCGAACGGCATCACAAGGAACTCGTAGTGACCATAACGAGTCCTGAAAGCTGTCTTCGAGACATCAGCATCTCTCACCCTCAACTGGTGATAACCGGAACGCAAATCTATCTTGGAGAAAATCGAAGCTCCCTGCAACTGGTCAAACAGATCCTCAATCCTCGGCAGTGGGTATTTATTCTTCACTGTAACCCTGTTCAACTCCCGGTAGTCAATGCAAAGCCTCATCGAGCCATCCTTCTTTTTCACGAATAAGACTGGCGCGCCCCATGGAGAAAAGCTCGGGCGAATGAACTCCTTGTCGAGAAGTTCCTGGATCTGCTTCTTAAGCTCTGCCATCTCTGTCGGTGCTAGTCGGTATGGCGCTTTGGATATCGGAGCCGTACCTAGCATAAGCTCAACGGAAAACTCCACCTCTCTCTCTGGTGGCATACCAGAGACGTCTTCGGGAAAAACGTCTAAGAAATCTCTAACTATCGGAACATCTGAGGCTGACTGGCTGGGTTCCTCGGGGACAGATAAAAAGGTTGCTAGAAATGCCCGACACCCTCTATGCATGAGCTTCCTAGCCTGAACATAAGGAATAATGCGCGGTAAAGGAAAGTACCTGTCCGGCTCAAATAAGAACTGCTCCATTCCAGGCGGTCGGACAAGAACGGATCTCCGCTGGAAGTCTATCAACACTCTGTTCCTCAATAGCCAGTCCATCCCTAGGATGATGTCAAATTCCGGCATCGGTAGCACAATCAGATCCGCATAAACAAGATTACCGTGCAGCTCAAGGTCTATATCTCGGATAACATTGGTCGCTGCCATCTCCTCGCCTGACGGCAACACTACTGAAAAGGTTGTATCTAGCCCAATGGTCTGGATCTTGAGGAAGTTTGCAAAGACCTCCGAAATAAATGAGTGAGTGGCCCCTGAATCTATCAAGGCCTTGGTAGCGGAACCAGATATAAAAATTCTCCATGAAAGAGCGGAGCTCTAAGTTGAATCCCACTACGAGGTCTAAACTTATAGACACGCAAAGGTCTAGGTTCCTCTAGCTTAATTTCCCCGAAATAAATCTGAGTAGAGCATGCAATCCTATAACAGTTCTAAGTTCAAAATCTAAATCCCGATTCCCAAAACGCGGAAATTCAAATAATAACTTAAAGTTTAAAGGTACCTGTCAACAACATAGTCTCCGGGTTGGCTTCCGCGGCATGGAGAGCAAAAACTCTGCCTTGGGTAGGCAGATTCCTCTGAGGGCACTGCAGCAACATGTGGTCTGGACTGCCACACTTAAAACACTTTCCTGAGCCAGCCATACATGCTCCAGGATGGCGACGTGAGCACCTGGGACAGACTGGGTGCTCCTGATTCCTCGGGGCTGGGCGTCCCCGCTGCTGCTGCTGCTGCTGCTGGCCTCTGTTCCTGGGCGGTCCATGAAAAGGCCTCTTATTCTGCTGCTGATGCTGAAGAGGAGGAGGGCGGTGCGGTGCCTGGACTGGGCGCTTGCCCTGGCGATCCCTCTCGATATCCCGCAGATCCTGCTCTGCGGCTAAGGCCTTGGAGACGGCAACCTCATAAGTAGCAGGGTCAGATACCCTAACATCCCGGCGCAAGATCGGCCGTAAACCCACCAGGAAGTGCATCAGCTTGGCTTTGGCATCATTCGCTATCAGGGGCACAAAGTGACAGCCCCTCTCGAACTTACGGATAAACTCCGTAACCGACATATCCCCCTGTCTCAGGCTCATGAACTCGGTGGTCAGCCTGGTGCGAACCTCCTCAGCAAAATACTTGGAGTAGAAAACCTCCGTAAAGCGGGTCCAAGAAAGTGTAGCCAATGTCAGGGCTACCGAAGCTCCTTCCCACCACAAGCGGGCGTCTCCAGTGAACAAGTAGGTGGCACATCGGACTCGGTCTGCGTCCCCCAGCTCCATAAAATCGAAGATCACCTCGAGGGATTTGATCCATCCCTCGGCAACCATGGGGTCAGATGCCCCAGAGAATTCCTTCGGGCGCATCTTCATGAATCGCTCATACACTGCCTCGGGCCCTGTCGGCCTGGCTGCGGCTGCGGCTACGGCATTGCCCCCCGCAAACTGTGCGAAGAACTGTGCCATCCCAGCTAACATCTGGGCACTCATGTCCGGTGGGGGCGGTGGAGGAGGTGGTAGGTCTCCCTCCGGTCTATGCTCCTCTCTGTCCTCTCGGCGAGGCTCCACCTCTCTGTTGCGCTCTAAAATGCGTCTAGGGGGCATACTATTCCAACATAACCCATACGTAACTAACATGCATAATTCCATACTTTATTTTAAATGAACTCTGAAATACTGAAAATCTGGAAGCATGCTGACAAAATAATTCATGCTTGAAAATTTGCGGAAAATTAAAAATTTTCTTTTTAAAAGAACTTAAATGGCCTCATTCATAAAATCACTGGTGAATCAAGTTCAATATTTCAAAATATTGCAGCGGAAGAAAATCAAAGTTTTGCCAACAACAACGATTTAAAAATATCCAACAACTGATAAAAATTGTTTGCGAAGAAAATAACAACTGCTGCTCTGAGGTCCTCGGGTGCCACTACTGCCGACCCAAGCTGGCTCACTGGTCCCCGCCCTCGGCCCTGGCCTCATCAGTACCTACAACAATCAAGTCTAGTGAGCCTAAAGACTCAGCATGCATAAATCGTAGGTAACGAGTAAAAATCTGAATTTAAAATATGCATGAGATAAAATATCCTGTCCTGAGGCATACTGAAAATAATCTGTACTGAGCAATTATAATACGTGCATAACTGAACTGGAAGTCACTGTAAAAATATTTGCTCCTTGGAGCCTGTACTGAAATATCTGGTAAAATTTTCTGTTGAGATTATGTTTTACGCCTGTGGCCACTGCACTAAGCTGAACTGATCGGTAACTGGCTACCGGGGAGGCTGAAACTGATCTGAGCTGGCCGGTCACTGGCGACCGGGTGGTACCATACTGAACTGATCGGTCACTGGCGACCGTATAAAATAACACTCCCACATAGTGAATGAACCACAAGCCATATCGCATAAATCTCAAAAATAATCATTTTCTATTTAATGCACGTAAAATAATTAACTGGCGTAATGAAAATTCCTGTAATTTTACCAACTGGATTGGATTGGATCGTTCCCAGGCTCGCTGCAACCTAACTGTGCCATGAAAAATATGCAATAGCTTAAACATGACCAACTATACAATTTACGTTCAAAAGATGCGACTATGACGCCTAATGACTTCGCATTTAATCATGACTCCGAGCCAACCTGAACTGACGTATAGTCATGATTAAAATACGCTGAAAAATCATAAAATAATGTTCCTAAAATGGTAGGGTCGAAATCTAGGTGGAATGGAGGCCAAAACACGAAACGCTCTTTCGAGAGTCAATTTGGCACATTGCACCGTAAATTCTCGTACGACCTCAAAAATGATCCAAATGACGAACGGTCGAAAACATGACCTTCCCAACTCAATGAGGCACTGTCCAGTCCAAGGCCATGGGCTAAAAGCCAACCAAGAACTCAAACGACGCTTCTGAACAGCAGCATACTTGCTGTCAAAAAAATACAGCAGCTGCGCACTACAAGACTTGCATTGGTTTCGAGACTATCGGCCATTAGGGGCGTGAACCACCGACCAGAGACTCTTACCAACATCCCAAGGAATGATTTGAACCATGGCTAAGGGCCCTAGGCCAGCCACAATCCGCATCACACCAAATCTTAACCGAAGGGTCCAACCGAGAGCAACGTGCATGCGTGTGTAGTGTTTATGCTATGATCGATGTCTCGTGTCGTTCCAGTGGCCATTTGATTGACCATGGCACGATCTAGACATCTAGGAGCATGATATGAACCGTGGCTAAGGGCCATAGGCCAACCAAGATCCACACCAAGCCACAAAAGAAACGAAACCAAATGCTGAAAAATGGAAGGGCCGAATGGGGAAAGGGGCTGTTCTTGTTGATTATTTAAAAACCGATGAGCCATGGACCAAGCCACCAAAAGGGCGACTTAGTCACGTCTTAGACATGCTAGGGAAGTGATCCAACCATGGCTATAGGCCCTTGGGGCAGTCAAGATCAGATCCAACCCCTTGACAAGAAACTGAATTTTCGAACCACATTTTTCTGCACCTAAGGGACTTGCTGTCATTCTGAATTTCCAGCAAGCATGGGGCTGGTTTGAATGGACCAACATGGTCCTAATGCATCCTACTACATGTATACAAGCCGCCTTGGGAGCCTGGAATCGAACCAATCACCTGAAACCACAAAACTCAGAAAAACGTGAAGCTTGTCATGAAAGGGCCGAAATTCTGCATGTGTGTTCCAAAAATATTTTGACATGTATCTCGGTTTTTGCTTTCTAAAACATGATCATGTACTGAAAAATAAATGATAATATGACTTGATTGAGGTTTGAAAGAAATCTAGACATGCCTGGTTTCGTTTCGAAAGAAAACGAAAAGAAGAGACGAGACGGCGCGGAGGAGACGAAGTGGCTTGCTTCTCTACCTTTCTTGGCTCTCGATTTTTCTCCCTTTCTCCCTAGCAGCTATCCACGTTTTTTCTACTGAAAAGGGGTCTTATTTTCGGTGGAGGTGGAGGGGGGAGTGATGGTTATGAAGGTGAGGAGAAGGGTGCACAAAAATAGGATCATATCAAGACCAAGTCCACTCCCCTTTTGAATTTGAATTTTGAATTGATATCAAATGAGTTGGTGGATGCTTCTAGGAGGTGGGGGCCGAAATTTAGCTTGATTCTAGACTAGGATATGTCCATTTATTTAATTAAATTGTGCTCCCAAAAATCCTAGAATTATCCTACTAATTACATGCAAAGAATTGGTCAAAGTTGGTGAGTTGGAAAATGAATCTTCTAGCACTAAGGGTGGCCGAAAAATGCATGATAAAATAAAGGGAAATGTTGATTATCTAGTCAACTAATAATCCTTGAAAGCCTTACTAATCCTTTAAATAATTTAGTGAGCTAACCCCTTAATTTAATAACTTAAATGAGTTCATTTCTTAATCACCTCAAATAATTAAATTAAATCTTCAAACCTTCCTTTCTAACTTAAATGAACTTAGTTACTAGCTAAATTAACTTCTGGAATATTTCTCAAATCTTAAATTCTATCTCAAAACTCCAACTCCGGTCCGGCCTCACTGAAAATACTGAAATGCTAAAAATCAATCTACTGAACTGAAATAATGAAATAATTAACTTCAAACAAATGCATTTAAAATAATCATGCAATGAAGTCAATTAAATTTAAAAATCTAGAATTATGCATGGCTTATACGTCTACTGATTTACGGGTTCTACAATCTACACAGTCACCGCAGAGGCCAGGGGGAAGCCAGACAGTGAGCCAGCCTCCAAGACAGCAGGCCAGAGTTTTTGCTTTGACTGAGGAGCAGGCACATGAGGCACCAGATGATGTTGTTGCAGGTAACTGTTTTATTTCTGTTTATCCTGCATATGTATTGATTGATACTGGTGCATCACATACATTTATTTCTGAGAGATTTGCATTGATGCATGCATTACCTGTTGACTCTCTATCTACTGTAGTATCTATTTCTTCTCCTTTGGGGAAAGGTCTTGTATCAGTGACTTCTGTTAGATCTTGTATACTACGATATGATGGGCATGAGGTTGAGTTAGACTGTATTGTGCTTGGGTTGTCTGATTTTGACTGTATTATCGGAATTGATATGTTGACCAAGTACAGAGCTACAGTTGATTGTTTCAACAAGATTGTGAGATTCAGACCTGAGATGGCTGAGGAGTGGAAATTTTGCGGTAAGGTTTCTCGAGCCAGAATTCCTTTGATATCCGTATTATCTATGACTCGATTGTTACAAAAAGGAGCGGAAGGATTCCTTGTCTATTCAGTTGATTTACTGAAATCCAGTCCATCATTGGCGGACTTGCCAGTGGTATGTGAGTTTGCTGATGTCTTTCCAGATGAGATTCCTGGTTTGCCTCCGATTCGAGTGATAGACTTCAGCATTGAGTTGATGCCAGGTACAGTTCCGATATTTAGAGCTCTATACCGAATGGCACCAATTGAGTTGAAAGAGTTGAAAGAACAGTTGGAAGATTTACTGGCCAAGGGGTATATCAGACCGAGTGTGTCTCCTTGGGGTGCTCCAGTACTGTTTGTGAGAAAGAAAGACGGTTCAATGAGACTCTGCATAGATTACCGGCAACTGAACAAAGCAACGGTAAAGAATAAATATCCATTGCCCCGTATAGATGATTTGTTTGACCAGTTGCAGGGTTCTTCTATTTATTCCAAGATCAATCTGAGATCTGGATATCATCAGCTGAGAGTCAGGGATTCTGATATCTCGAAGATAGCGTTCAGAACCAGGTATGGACACTATGAGTTTATTGTCATGCCGTTTGGTTTGACGAATGCACCGGCTGTATTCATGGGTTTGATGAACCGTATCTTTCAAAGATATCTTGATGAGTTTGTAATCATATTCATTGATGACATTCTGATTTATTCCAAGAATATGATTGAGCATGCTAATCATCTGAGGACTGTGTTGAAAATTTTGAGGGCGGAGAAATTATATGCTAAACTGTCAAAATGTGAGTTCTGGTTGAGACAGGTAGTATTTCTGGGTCATATCATATCCGGAGATGGTATATCAGTTGATCCTAGCAAGGTTGAGGCTGTGATTTCTTGGCCGAGACCGACATCAGTGCCAGAGATTCGTAGTTTTATGGGTTTGGCAGGATATTATCGTCGATTCATCAAAGATTTTTCTAGTATTGCCAAACCGATTACACAGTTGACTCAGAAGAATGTTCCATTTGTTTGGTCTGAGGAATGTGAGACCAGTTTTCTTGAATTAAAGAAAAGACTGACCAGTGCACCGATCTTGACGATTCCATCAGGTACAGGTGATTTTGTGGTTTATTGTGATGCATCTCATTGGGATTGGGTGGTATACTGATGCAGCGAGGGCATGTTATTGCTTATGCCTCGAGACAGCTGAAGCCACATGAGACTCGTTACCCAATTCATGATCTTGAATTGGCTGCCATCGTCTTTGCTTTGAAGATATGGCGACACTACCTCTACAGTGAGAAATTTGAAATTTATTATGATCACAAAAGTTTGAAATATCTGTTTTCACAATAAGAACTGAATATGAGACAGCGAAGATGGCTGGATTTACTGAAAGACTTTGACTGTGAAATCAAATACTATCCGGGGAAGTCCAATGCAGCAGCTGATGCATTGAGTCGAAAGGTATGTGCTTTATCCTTATCGACAATAGGTGTTTCTAATTTGATTGAAGACTGCTGTTTGTCTGGATTGGTATTTGAGACAGATTGTAGACCGTTGAGATTGTTTGCTATACAAGCTGAACCAGAGCTGATTTTGAATATTAAAGCGGCTCAGAAAGTTGATCAAAAAGTTCAGAAATCGATTGAGATGGTCAGATCAGGTCATCAATCAGAGTTTCAGGTACGTGAGGATGTACTGTATGTGAATAATCGTATTGTTGTGCCGAATGTTTCAGAGTTGAGACAGCAGATATTAACTGAAGCGCACAGCAGTCGTTTTAGCATTCATCCTGGTGGCAGAAAGATGTACAATGATTTGAAGACACAGTATTGGTGGAAACAGATGAAATCTGATGTCACTGAATTTGTGTCAAAGTGTCTGAATTGCCAACAGGTCAAAGCTGAGAGGAAGAAACCAGGAGGTCTACTGCACAGTTTGTCGATTCCTGAATGGAAATGGGATCACATTTCCATAGATTTTGTGACGCAGTTACCGAGATCCTCCCGAGGTGGTGATGCGATTTGGGTCGTGATTGACAGATTGACCAAATCAGCATGCTTTATTCCATACAGGATGACATACAGATATGACCAGATGGCTGAGATTTATGTCAGAGAGGTGGTCAGATTGCACGGAGTGCCGAAGTCGATTGTATCAGACCGTGATCCTCGATTTACTTCGCACTTTTGGCAGAGTTTACAGCAGGCTTTAGGTACGAAGTTACATCTGAGTACCGCATTTCATCCACAGACGGACGGACAGTCAGAGCGGACTATCCAGACATTGGAAGATATGCTGAGAGCTGTAGTGCTAGACTTTGGCACTGGTTGGCAGGATTCTTTGCCATTATGTGAGTTTTCGTACAACAACAACTATCAGACGAGTATTGAGATGGTTCCATTTGAAGCGTTGTACGAAAAGAAGTGTCGATCCCCTCTGTATTGGGATGATAACTCTGAAGTTCCTGAGACTGGACCTGACATGATCAAAGATATGACTGAAAAAGTAAAGCTGATTCAGAAGAAAATGAAGGCAGCACAGGATAGACAAGCCAAATATGCCAACATCAGACGACGACCGTTGGTATTTGAGGCAGGAGATCGAGTGTTCCTAAAGATTTCTCCTTTCAGGGGTGTTGTCAGATTTGGCAAGAGAGGGAAACTGTCTCCACGATACGTTGGTCCTTATGAAATTCTCGAGAAGATAGGAGATCGTGCCTATCGACTCGCTTTACCGCCTTCATTATCTCGAATACATGATGTTTTTCATGTATCTATGCTGCGGAAATATCTCCCTGATGATTCTCACATTATTCAGCCAGACGGGGCCGAGCTTGATGAATCGTTGAGTTATATTGAGAAACCGATTCAGATTATTGATCGTAAAGAAAAGCAACTCAGGACGAAAACTATCCCACTTGTGAAAGTGTAGTGGACTCGTCACGGCATTGAAGAAGCTACTTGGGAGACTGAATCAGATATGAGACAGGAGTTCCCAGAACTATTTCTCTGATGTGAGTCTCTTATTTCAGCTTCGATTATTTCTGCTTGATTATTGTGGTTGATTTGATTACCTGTGATATGATTGCTTGCCTGAGATTTCAAGGACGAAATCGTGTCTCAGAGGGGGAGAATTGTAAGGCCCGAGATGTTATCAATTTTATGAGACCCCGAAAAGAAAATACTTAATTTAAATTTGATGGCAATTTTGTAATTAAGTGGAAAAATACTTGATTTAAATTTGATTGCAATTTCGTAAATATTGAGGGCCGAATTGCAAATAGTGAAAAGTTGAGGGACTAAAGTGCAAATGTGACTTGAGTGGACACTTGTCATGCATTTAATATATAAAAATCTCATTTCTCATTCAAAGGCAACAGCAAGAACGAAAGAAAGTTCAGAGAATTCTCAAATTTCTTCATTTACTTAGAATTTGATTTTACCAGCTACAGTTATCAGAATTGTGATCCGAGTTCAGTTCTGTACTCCTATCGTTGACAGCTACAACTGGACGTAAGTTTTATTGAGTTCTGTTATCATTTGAAATTATGATATTGGAGGAATTCTGATTTGATCATTATTACGTGTTCTGGGAATACTAGACATCATAGAGTCGAAGTCAGATCGAAGAACATACTGATTATGGAATTGTTATGATTTTTCAGATTATATTGATTGGAATTGGACAGATTTTGATTATGGATTGATTACAGATTGCAATAGATATGGGTTATGATTTGTAATTGATATTTGTTGATATTGTATTGACGGGAATATCGGGATTGTGCTGTTATGCCGTTGATTTTGAATTAAATGCAGATTAATCAGATTCAGTATTGAATTGAGAATGGAAGGTTGATATTATTATTCTTGATATGTCATTTCAGATTTATAGAGTCAGTCTTGAGTTCAGAACGTATATTGCTTCAGACCGAGACTACGAACGAAAGATATAAGTCAATGTGGTATTGGGAGATCGACTCAAGTAGGATTTACTTGAGTTTCCCTAAATCACATACTTATTGTTGTTATATGCATTGATTTGATTTTATATGCTATTCTATGGATTTATAGGAAGCATGTATTAGACGAATATTAAACGAGTGATCTTGTGACAGAAGTGCCTGATAGTGGTGAGATCGCCACGGGCACATTGCACGATGTCACAAGTTAGTGTATTGGTGATAGTGCCACAGTCTGTGACGGATATGTCAAGACACTGGATGTTTGGTTATATCGACGTGGATAGAATCGGAGTTTCTTCTATTACTGTTGGTCGATATAGGAATACCAAAATCTAGAAACCGGGATACCTAGACTAGGATTGAGTCTAGTCTGAGTCGTGGAGTCACAAGGATAATTCATAGTTTGATATTAATTATGTTTCAAACTTTGATATATATATCTGATATCTGTTTCATGCTTTATATTGATTATATGATTGCATGTTCATTGATTTATACTGGGATTATATTCTCACCGGAATTATCCGGCTGTTGTCGTGTTTGTAAGTGTGCATGACAACAGGTGGGACAGGATCAGGGTCGAGGAGATGACGAGAGATCATGATTAGAATGGAGACCACGGACGTTGAGGTTGCTGTAGATAGGGTTTGAACACTTGATAGCTAGTTGTTGAACCTTCGTCTGTATTGAATGTATGCTGTACAGGACTTGTACCTTATGTTATACTAATATGTATACTAGTATGATTTCCATTACGTTCCGCATTTAAAAAAAAAAAATTTAGACCCTGTTTATTATAATTGATTAAATGGTCCCAATGACGATTATGAACTTTATTAGTGTCCGGGTCCCCACACTAGGATTCCAACTAGTTGGCGTATGTGTATTTATTATAGAAAATTAAATGATGCAACTAGAAAAGATCATTTCCCACTACCATTTTTAGATCAAATTCTAGAAAAAGTAGCAGGAAATTCTTATTACTGTTTTCATGATGGGTATTCGGGGTGTTATCAAATACCTATATCATTAGAAGATCAAGAAAAAACTACTTTTACTTGTCCTTTCGGAACTTTTGCATTTAAAAGAATGCCATTTGGTTTATGTAATGCTCCGGCTACTTTTCAAAGATGCATGTTAAGTATTTTCAGTGATATGATTGAAGAATATGTAGAAGTTTTTATGGATGATGTAACTGTTTTTGGAAACTCATTTTAAAATTGTCTTAAAAATCTAGAAGAAGTATTAAAAAGATATAGGTATTATATGAAGAAAAAAATCTTGTTTTAAATTGGGAAAAATGTCATTATATGGTTAAATCTGGGATTGTTTTAGGACATGTGATATCTGAAAAAGGAATTGAAGTTGATAAAGCTAAAGTTAATGTTATTGCTAATTTTTAACATCACCAAAAACGGTCAAAGAAGTTCGATCATTCTTGGGTCATGCAGGATTTTATAGAAGGTTTATAAAAAATTTCAGCATAATATCTAAACCAATTTCAAATCTTTTAGCAAAAGAAACACAATTTGAATGGACTCAGAAATGTGAAAATGCTTTTAAAAAAATTATTAATCTTTTAGTTACATCACCTATTTTACAACCTCCAGATTGGTCTTTACCATTTGAATTAATGTGTTATGCAATTTGATATTATAATTAAAGATAAAAAAGTAAAAGAAAATGTTGTAGCCGATCATTTATCTAGAATAATGACTGAATCATCTCATAATGAAATACCAATAAATGAAAATTTTCCAGATGATTAGTTGTTTTATGCTACTATTATGCCCTGGTTTGCTAACATTGTAAATTTTCTTGTGACAAATAAAATGCCTTCTCATTGGAATTCACAGGATAAGAATAAATTCTTGATAGAAGTTAAAAAATTTTATTGGGATGATCCTTACTTATTTAAGTATTGTCCTGACCATATTTTTCGACGATGCATACCCGACAATGAAGTAAGTAATGTTATTAAATTTTGTCATTCTGAAGCATGTGGAGGTCATTTTTCATCCAATAAAATATCTACAAAAATCTTACAATGTGGATTTTATTGGCTGTCTTTATTCAAAGATACACATTTATTTTGCAAATCTTGTGAAAACTGTCAGAAGATGGGATCAATTTCAAAACGAAACATGATGCCTTTAAATCCAATCATAATTATTGAAATATTTGATAGTTGGGGGATAAAAATTATGGGTCCATTTCCATTATCTTTTGGATATAAGTACATTTTAGTCGCTGTTGATTATGTTTCAAAATGGATTGAAGCAATTGCATGTAGAACTAATGATCATAAAGTTGTTATAAAATTTTTAAAAGAAAATATTATTAGCCGATTTGGAATACCTGGAGCAATAATTAGTGATGGGGGAAGTCATTTTATAAATAAATCATTTTCTTCTTTGTTAAGAAAATATGGCATTACACATAAAGTTTTTACCCCATATCATTCTCAAAGTAATGGTCAAGTTGAACTTGCAAATAGAGAAATAAAACAAATTTTAGAAAAAACAGTTAATTCAAATCGAAAAGATTGGTCTTTAAGATTAACTGATGCATTATGGGCATATAAAACTTAAAACATCATTAGGGATGTCACCATATAGGTTAGTTTTTGGTAAGCATTGTCATTTATCGGTTGAATTTGAACATAAAGCTTATTGGGCAATTAAAGCATTTAATATTAATTTAGATGATGCATCTAAATTAAGAAAATTGCAAATAAATGAACTTGAAGAATTAAGAAATGATGCATATGAAAATTCAAAGATTTATAAAGATAAAACTAAAGCCTTTCATGATAAAAATATTATGAGAAAGTCATTTGAAATTGGACAAAAAGTTTTGCTTTATAATTCTCGTTTGCATTTATTTCAGGTAAACTAAGATCGAGGTGGTCAGGACCATTTATAGTCAAATTTGTTTATCCTCATGGTGCTGTTGATATTGAAAATCCTAAAAATAATGACGTGTTTAAATTTAATGGGCAAATACTTAAGCCTTTTATAGAAAATGAAATTCTTAATAATGAGTTTATGCCTTTATATGATCCACAATAGTTGTTTGATATTTTCATTTTGTTTTGCAGATTCTAGTTCATTTCTCGGTTAAGTGGCGGATAACGGTACTCCGTGACTGTTTAAGTCGGTTTCTTCAGTTTTCCCAAAATAATTGAAATATATATAATAATAATAATAATATGGATGCGTGTGTTATGAATCTTCGTAAATATTTTGCTTGTTTACCTAATAATGCGTTGAGAAAAATTTATAAAGCTAGATGTGAGCTGCTAAGGTTGATGATGTCATATGGCATAACGAATGATGGCCGTTTGATAATTGAAGCAAAAGTCCGATTGGTTGGGGAAGCAAGTGAATTAATAATAAGACATATGCCAGGATTTGGTAAAAGCACATATGCCAAAAAGCGAAGAGCTAAACGTATAGGTGGATGTCATAAATGTGCACGGTGGACTTGTAAGGGAAAATGCAAAAATGTTGGAATGACATCAATGAATAGAGAAGATAAATTTTATTCATTAAGAATGGTCTGAGTAAAGAGCCTTTGGATAATTTTCTAGAGGTTCTTGATACGCATTCTAGTGGGTACGTGCAAAATGAACTTCTTAAACTATGGTGGCAATTTCAACAGGAGGAATATCAATATGGACGGTGGAATCAGCCTTACAAAGATCCTACTGTAGTAACGCATATCTATTTAGATAAGTAAATATATATACACAATTTCGTCTTGGGAATCTGACGTTAAAAGACCATGTTTGCCAATTTATAAGAAAATTGGATGGGAAACATATCCTCGACTCATAGAAGGCGTTGAAGCCGTTAATGAACGTAAAATCAGAGGAAGATGTGAGCCACAATCACAACTACGCTGTATATATTTGTTTTAATTTTGTCATTTTTATTTTCTTTTAATAATAATAATTTCCTGTTCAAATATTGACTTTTGGCATGTTACGCATATAAATTCATATGCTGTGATCTAACAATTACAAAAAACATATTCCTCAACATGTCAACGTCCACGGTAAGTAAAATAAAAAATATTTGTGTATTTTGTAGATCTAGTGCAGGAAAAGATTCAATTTATGAAGAAGTAGCAGAAAATCTTGGAATTACACTTGCTAAAAAAAAGATTCATTTGGTATATGGTGGTGGTGAAGTTGTCCTCATGGGAAAAGTTGCAAAAGGTGCGCATGCAAGTGGAAGTGAAGTTTTAGGCATTATTCCGATTACCTTAGCCAATCTTAGAGGACCAACAATAGGAGAAGAAATGAAAGTGGACAACATGTATGAAAGAATTACTCAAATGATTGAACATTCAGATGCTTTCATTGCTTTGCCAGGAGGTTTCGGTACTTTGGAAGAAATATTTCATACTGTTTGTTGGGCACAATTAAATATCCACAATAAGCCAATTGGTTTGTTAAATGTTAACAATTATTATGATAAACTGTTATCGTTTCTTGATGATGTTGTGGAACAGGGATTTATTTCATTAGCTTCACGAAGGATGTTAGTTTCTGCTACAAGTGAAGGTGAACTTATTGATTTACTGCAAGGATTTAGGATGAACTAAATCCATCCTTATCTCAACTTAATTGGCCAACATCCAAAAGTAAGAAAAGAAAATTCATGTGATGCTAAACTTGTGATTCAACGGTATGTTTTAATGTTTTTCTTTAAGGTATGAATAATTTCTTCTTCTTCTCCTCTTAGTTTTTTTATATAAAAATTAAAATATATACTTATATATAGTAATAATGTAACGTACCGTACTTTTTACTACTTAAAATTTGCGGAAAAATTAAAAATTTTCTTGAATACGAAAATAAAATCAATACGGTCGTCACTACATCATCCATTCGCCAATATAAAAATCTTGTTTAAGGAAAAGCTTGCTCAGAACATCTCGCATCAAAACATAAAATCAGAGTATAAATATTTTCATGCTTAAAATCTTAAATATAGCGTGGGCGGTTCTCGGGTCTAGCCTTCTTCTCAGTCCAAGCCGGCTCCTTGGTCCCCACCCCTCGTCTCAACATGATCATCCTCACCTGCATCGATCAAGTCTAGTGAGTCTAAAGACTCAACACGTATAAACTGAGAATAGCAAGTATTACATAATAAAATCGCATGCAACTTTAAAATAGAACGTACATACTTAAAGATTGGATTTGACATGAACTTGAACTTGCATACGTACATAGACGTGCTATAACTTGAAAGCTTTCATAAACATGCTTACCTACTTGATCATACTTAACCATACATGACTTCATTTTTGCATAGAGGATGTTTCAAAGCAAGTGACCCATACATAATAAACGCCTGATCAGACAAACCACAGTATTGGGCTGACAGGGACGTATCCACTGCCACATACATGAGATCCCCGTTCATAATTTAACGGGCCGGTTGGTCACCGTTCATAATTTAACGCTTTCCAACCACGATCTAACTCGTTCATAATTTAACGGGGTGGAGAGGTCCTCGGCCACATTCACCGACTTCCAAACCCATTCATAATTTGGTCACAAGACAATTAGCATACCTCAAAAACTTAAAATATTTTCTTGCACGTAGAAATACTTACTTGGCGTTGAGGGATTCGTTGGACTTCGACCGTGGTTGTTGCTGCAACATACTAACGTGAATTCATAAGCTTAACGGGTGTAACTTAAACGTAACAGTCAAGCTTACCCACGAGTTCATACATTTCCTTAGGACGTTCTAAAATTCTCGTGACTCGACATTGTTAAACATTGCACTATACCAAGACATCAAACCTCAAAGCATACCATAATATTCCCCAAAACTCAAGTACACGGACCCCGTGCCCAGGTCCGGCTCCGGGTCCGTGTGGCTGCGGTGGAATGACTCGTGAAGAAAAGGGGAGGCACGGACCCCGTGCTTAGGTCCGGGTGGGGGTCGGTGTAGGTGCGCAAAAGTGAAACTCGGGAAGAAGTGAGGACACGGACCCCGTGCTAGGGTCCGTCTAGGGGTCCGTGTAGGCTCGCAAGGATGACACCGTGAAAGAAACAAAGGCACGAACCCCGTGTCATGGTCCGTGTATGGGTCCGTGTACCTACTGTGAACGCGAACTTACTAAAATTTTTGTACATGTTTTGCTTAACTTTCTAGACTCGATTACACGGACTATGAATCGACACCCCGAGACCCATCCTAGCATGCTATAACATCAAACCAATTTCGTACGACATCCAAAGCAACGATGTTCACCCTATGGCACATACAATTCAAAAAACGTGGTAATCGACACCAACTCGATTCCTACGACTACTAAGGTGCTCGAGTACCTATCGACACTAAACGACATACAAAATACCAACCCAACATCATAATAATCATACCTAGATGCAACAATGATCGCCCGTCGATCCCCAACGAAGCCTGCAACAAATAAACTTCAAGAACGCATCAATATCATAATTTTCTGAAAACGTAGTTTGAGCAGTCCCACGAAAAACGCCATAACTCACTCAATTTTTATCCAAAAATTTCGAATTTTATATCATATCGAAGGTATTGAAAAGTTCTACGTTTTTCTTATTGAAAGTTTTGCCAAAATCTGTACCGAGAAATCCCAGCAATTAAAAATACAGAGGAATTCGAAATTTCATATCAAAAATTCTTTTCAAGGCACATCCAATAAAATTCCTGCTCAAACTACTACATCTTATACACATGATTTCGTAAATAACACATCAAAATAAATACTATGACAAGATTGACGCAGGAAAAACATATTATACGTGCCTTATGATAAAAAACGTTACCGAAACGGCGTCACCGAAGCGGGGATAGAAGCGAGGTTGATCTGGGACGATTGCGCAACGATTGTCTTGCCACAAAATACACGAAACCTGCTGGAAATCTGGTGGGGGGGGGGGGGGGGGGGGGGGCGGCTGCTCTGCGAACAAGAGCCCTAGGTCTTCTTGTTTTAAAATAATAAAAATGTGAATTGTGACAATGTGTGTGTTTAGCCGATAAGTAGTGTGTGAAATAATGCGTGTGTGTGCGTGAGTTAGGGGTGAATTTAGGGAAATAAATTACTTAAAAATAAATTAACAACTAATTAAAAGTTAATCAAGCACTAACTCAGAATTTCTTGGAAATAAAATACACACTGGTTTAAATAACTCCTTAATTAAAATAACACCCACACAATAACAAGTTTAAAAGTTTTAAACTCTCAAAATTACTAAATAAGTGCTTTAAGCTTTAAAAATGCTAAAACTCAATAAATTATTTAAAACGCCCCGAACTTAGCTTAAAATAAAATACCACATTTTAAATTGCCACCAATCGTCACCGGTCTCTTTTTCTCAATCCCGCCTCGAATAATCGCCTGAAACGTGAAACTCGAAAAACATTTTAACGTGCATCACCATAAACATGAATAATTTAAAATAATGCATTTTCATAAATCATGCATGGCTAAAACTCATTTAAAATTAATTAAATGATCTAATAATTAAACAGATGCATGGGTTATACGTGTACTGAATTTGGGTACTACAGTTCCTCCCCCACTTATATAAATTTCGTCCTTGAAATTAAGTCTTACCAAACAACTCCGGGTAGCGAAGTCTCATATCTGCTTTTGATTCCCAAGTGGCTTCCTCCACTGATTGATTTAGCAACCGAACTTTGACCAACTTAGTCACTTTGTTCCGGAGTCTGCGCTCCTGTCTGTCTAGGATTTGAGTCGGTCGCTCCTCATATGACAGATCTGGAGCAAGGTGCAACGGCTCGTAGCTCAGAACATGCGAAGGATTAGCTAGATACTTCCTCAACATAGAAACGTGGAACACATTGTGTACCCCGGCCAGATTCGGCGGATAGGCTACACGGTAAGCTACTGTCCCAACTCTGTCCAGAATCTCGAACGGCCCAATAAATCTCGGACTCAGCTTGCCTCTCCTCCCAAATCTCATTACACCCTTCATAGGTGCTATCTTGACGAATACGTGATCTCCTACGGCAAACTCGAGATCTCTTCTCCTCTTATCGGCATAGCTCTTTTGACGGCTTTGGGCGGTCTTCAACCTGTCACGAATCTTGAACACCACATCTGTAGTTTTCTGAACTATCTCTGGACCAAGATCTGCTCTCTCACCAACTTCATCCCAATGAACTGGTGATCTGCACTTCCGTCCATACAACGCCTCATAGGGAGCCATACCTATAGATGATTGGAAGCTGTTGTTGTAGGTAAACTCCACTAGTGGTATCTTAGACTCCCAAGTCCCCTGAAAATCAATCATACAGGCTCTCAGCAAATCCTCAGAATCTGAATCACTCGCTCAGATTGGCCATCTGTCTGCGGGTGAAAAGCTGTACTAAACATCAACTTTGTCCCCATGGCTGCATGTAAGCTCTTCCAGAAGGACGACGTAAACCTCGGGTCCCTGTCGAACACAATCGAAACTGGGAACCCATGTAAACGGACTATCTCCCTGATATAAAGCTCCGCATACTGCGTCATGGAGAAAATCGTCTTTATTGGTAAAAAGTGCGCTGACTTCCTGAGTCGATCTAGAATAACCAAAATGGCATTAAAGCCTCTGACTGATCTAGGCAATCCAACGATGAAGTCCATAGTGATATTCTCCCATTTCCAATCTGGAATAGGGAGCGGTTTAAGCATCCCTGCTGGCCTCCGGTGTTCAGCTTTCACTTGCAGACAAGTAAGACATTCTGATACGAATCTGCGGATGTCTCTCTTCATCCCTGGCCACCAATACAGGATATGCAGGTCCTTGTACATCTTAGTACTTCCTGGATGAATAGAATACGGGGATGCATGTGCTTTTGTCAGAATATCCTGTCTGATCGAATCAACACTAGGCACCCACATTCTGCCCCTGTATCTCACGATACCATCTGACACTGGGTAAAGAACACTGCCCTTGGCTTCGTCTTTCAATCTCCATTTCAGTAATTGCTCATCTGAAGACTGACCTGTCCGGATATGGTCTAGCAGAGAAGACGGGACTGTCAGATTAGACAGCCTTGGTGCTCTGCCCTTACGGTATACTTCCAAACCAAACCTCTGAATCTCAAACTGAAGAGGTCTCTGCACTGATAACTGAGCTATGACTGCAACTTTCCTGCTCAAGGCATCTGCCACAACATTAGCTTTTCCTGGATGGTAGCTAATCTCGCAATCATAGTCCTTCACCAGTTCCAACCATCGCCTCTGTCTCATGTTTAGTTCCTTCTGCGTGAAGAAGTATATCAGACTCTTGTGGTCAGTGAAAATCTGACACTTCTCGCCATACAAGTAGTGTCTCCAAATCTTCAACGCAAAGACGACTGCGGCTAATTCTAAATCGTGCGTCGGGTAGTTCTTCTTATGCACCTTCAACTGCCTGGAAGCATAAGCTATAACCTGACCTTGTTGCATCAACACTGCGCCTAATTCGAGCTTAGATGCATCGGTATAAAGCACAAATTCACCTTGCCCTGTTGGCATGGCTAGCACTGGCGCCGAAATAAGAGCTTGCTTCAAAGTATCAAAACTCTTCTGACATTCGTCACTCCACACGAATTTAGCATTCTTCTTGGTTAGTGAAGTGAGTGGCACTGCTATGGATGAAAACCCCCGAATGAACTTACGGTAGTAACCGGCTAAACCCAAAAAGCTGTGGATTTCTGATGCATTCTTCGGTTCAACCCAATCCTTAACGGCTGCTACTTTCGCTGGATCCACTTCAATGCCACTGCTAGACACTATATGCCCTAAAAACGCTACTTTTTGCAACCAAAACTCACACTTACTGAACTTCGCAAATAACTTGTGACTCTGCAAAACCTGCAACACTGTCCTCAAATGCTGGCTATGCTCCTCATGGCTCTTCGAGTATATGAGAATATCGTCAATAAACACTATGACAAACTGATCAAGGTAGGGCTGAAATACTAGATTCATGAGGTCCATGAAAATTCCTGGAGCATTCGTCAATCCAAATGGCATTACTAAGAACTCGTAATGCCCATACCTGGTCCTGAAGGCCGTCTTGTGAACGTCTGCATCCTTCACCTTCAGCTGGTGATACCCTGATCGAAGATCTATCTTAGAGAACACTGTAGCTCCCTGCAACTGATCAAACAAGTCTTCGATTCTAGGGAGTGGGTACTTATTCTTGATCGTTACCTTGTTCAACTCTCGGTAATCTATGCACAGCCTCATACTCCCATCCTTCTTCTTCACAAAAAGTACTGGCGCGCCCCACGGTGAGAAACTAGGGCGAATGAACTCCTTGTCGAGAAGCTCTTGAATTTGAGCTCTAACATCTCAGCTGGAGCTAATCGGTACGGCGCCTTAGAGATTGGCACTGTGCCTGGCATGAGATCAATGGTAAACTCCACCTCTCTCTCTGGTGGAAGACCTGAAACATCGTCTTGGAAGACGTCTGGGAATTCACTGACTACTGGCACGTCGGATAAAGATGGAGTGGGCACATCAGGCGCTGAAATAATACTGGCCAAGAAGGCCTAACACCCCTTGGAAATCAGCCTCCTCGCTTGCATGCACGAAATCATGCGAGGGAAGCTTCTCCATCTGTCTGGCTCAAATAGAAACTGTTCCATGCCCAGCGGCCTAACCAATACTGATCTTTTATGTAAGTCAATCAGGACCCTGTTCTTTGTCAGCCAGTCCATTCCCAAAATAATGTCGAACTCTGGCATCGGCAGTAGAATCAAATCTGCATATACTAGATGGCCATGCAATTCCAGATCGATATCCCTGATCACGCTAGTTGCTAACAGCTCTTCCCCGGATGGGACTGTCACCAAAAAATTTATATCTAGGCCAATGGACTTGATGTCCAGATGATTAGCAAAAGTCTCCGAGATAAAGGAGTGAGTGGCTCCTGAATCTATCAGTGCCGTTGTGGCTAATCTCTTAATGAAAATATTCCCTGAGATGCGTTAGCACAACAAACTAACTTATATCCCAAAAATTCTACCATAAACCTCATGCAACAAAAGACACTCAAAATTCCAACTAAAACACTAGTATTCCCAATTAAAACTAAACATGCAAGGCAAAGAAATCGATACTGTACTGAATTAAATAAATTACCAGTCAAAAGGGTAGTGTCTGGGTTCGCCTCTTGAGCATGCATGGCGAAAACTCTCCCTTGCGTTGGTTGCTTCCATTGTGGGCACTCCTTCAACATGTGGTCCGTAGCCCCACATTTAAAACATTTCCCGGATCCCCATAAGCACTGACCGGGATGCTGGAGATTGAATTTCTGACACACTGGGAAGTTACCGGGCTTCTGAGGCGCCCTCTGCTGCTGGATATGATCCTTGTCTTTCGGCGGTCCCTGATAGGGTTTCTTTCCCGGTTGCCCCTGGTAAGGTTTCTTGAACTGAGGCCTCTGATGCTGTTGCTGCTGCGGTGGGGCCTGATAGGGCCTCTTGCCCTGCCTGTCTGCCTCAATATCTCGCTGGTCTTGCTCTGCCGCCAAAGCCCTAGAAACGGAAACTGCGTATGTAGTAGGGCTAGCTTCCCTCACATCACGGCGCAAGATCGGCCGCAAACCATCCATAAAATGCCTCAGCTTTGCCTGGGCATCATTCGCAATGAGGGGCACGAAGTAACATCCCCTCTCAAACCTCTTAACAAACTCTGCAACACTGCTATCTCCTTGTCGCAGCGTCATAAATTCCCTAGTCAGCCGGGATCGTACTTCCTCAGTGAAGTACTTGGTGAAGAACACTTCTTTGAATCCATTCCAGGACAACGTCGGCAAATTAACTGCCACCGACGCACTGTCCCACCAACGTCTGGCATCGCCTGCTAAAAGGAATATGGCACAACGGACTCTGTCTGCATCCTGAAGCTTCATGTAGTCAAAGATCACTTCGATGGACTTAATCCATTCCTCTGCTACCATCGGGTCAGTAGATCCCGAAAACTCCTTAGTATTCATCCTCTGGAACCTCTCATACACCGCTTCTGGTCTAGGCCTCTCCCCCGCACCAACTGCAGCCTGATTCCTCACAAACTGTGCGAAGAACTGAGTCATTCCTTCCAGGATCTGCGCTTGCATATCTGGCGGTGGAGGTGTAGGATTGGCTCTCTCCTTATTTCGGTTCTCTCGATCCTCTTCCCTTGCTTCTCGATCAACCACACGTCTAGGAGGCATTCTGTTCCATCAATTACCCAACACGTAAACCCACTATGCATGAACATGATATCAATGACATAGGATTCACGAAACCTAAACTCAAAACATGGATATGCTGAATTCATGATTCAATGCTTACTACATACATAATGCAAAAATTAAAACTTACAGACTTGAGGTGTGACTTCGTGAGCTTCTTGCGGCTGGCAGTAGGCATAACCCTATACAGGAACACCGCTCTGATACCAACTGTAACGTACCGTACTTTTTACTAATTAAATTTTGCGGAAAAATTAAAAATTTTCTTGAAAACAAAAATAAAATCAATACGGTCATCACTACATCATCCATTCACCAATATAAAAATCTTGTTTAAGGAAAAGCTTTCTCAGAACATCTTGCATCAAAACATAAAATCAGAGTGTCAATATTTTCATGCTTAAAATCTTAAATATAGCGTGGGCGGTCCTCGGGTCTAGCTTTCTGCTCAGTCAAAGCCGGCTCCTTGGTCCCCACCCCTCGTCTCAACATGATCATCCTCACCTGCATCGATCAAGTCTAGTGAGTCTAAAGACTCAACACGTATAAACTGAGAATAGCAAGTATTACATAATAAAATTGCATGCAACTTTAAAATAGAACGTACATACTTGAAGATTGGATTTGACATGAACTTGAACTTGCATACGTACATAGACGTGCTATAACTTGAAAGCTTTCATAAACATACTTACCTACTTGATCATACTTAACCATACATGACTTCATTTTTGCGTAGAAGATGTTTCAAAGCAAGTGACCCATACATAATAAACGCCTGATCAGACAAACCACAGTATTGGGCTGACAGGAACGTATCCACTGCCACATACATGAGATCCCCGTTCATAATTTAACGGGCCGGTTGGTCCCCGTTCATAATTTAACGCTTTCCAACCAGGATCTAACCCGTTCATAATTTAACGGGGTGGAGAGGTCCTCGGCCACGTTCACCGACTTCCAAACCCATTCATAATTTGGTCACAAGACAATTAGCATACCTCAAAAACTTAAAATATTTTCTTGCACGTCAACATACTTACTTGGCGTTGAGGGATTCGTTGGACTTCGACCGGGGTCGATGCTGCAACATACTAACGTGAATTCATAAGCTTAACAGGTGTAACTTAAACGTAACAGTCAAGCTTACCCACGAGTTCATACATTTCCTTAGGAAGTTCTAAAATTCTCGTGACTCGACATTGTTAAACATTGCACTAAACCAAGACATCAAACCTCAAAGCATACCATAATATTCCCCAAAACTCAAGTACACGGACCCCGTGCCCAGGTCCGGCTCCGGGTCCGTGTGGGTGTGGTGGAATGACTCGTGAAGAAAAGGGGAGGCACGGACCCCGTGCTTAGGTCCGGGTGGGGGTCCGTGTAGGTGCGTAAAAGTGAAACTCGGGAAGAAGTGAGGACACGGACCCCGTGCTAGGGTCCGTCTAGGGGTCCGTGTAGGCTCGCAAGGATGACACCGTGAAAGAAACAAAGGCACGGACCCCGTGTCATGGTCCGTGTATGGGTCCGTGTATCTACTGTGAACGCGAACTTACGAAAATTTTTGTACATGTTTTGCTTAACTTTTTAGACTCGATTGCACGGACTATGAATCGACACCCCGAGACCTATCCTAGCATGCTATAACATCAAACCAATTTCGTACGACATCCAAAGCAACGATGTTCACCCTATGGCACATACAATTCAAAAAACGTGGTAATCGACACCAACTCGATTCCTACGACTACTAAGTTGCTTGAGTACCTATCGACACTAAACAACATACAAAATACTAACCCAACATCATAATAATCATACCTAGACGCAACAACGATCGTCCATCGATCTCCAACGAAGCCTGCAACAAATAAACTTCAAGAACGCATCAATATCATAATTTTCTGAAAACGTAGTTTGAGCAGTCCCACGAAAAACGCCATAACTCACTCAATTTTTGTCCAAAAATTTTGAATCTTATATCATATCGAAGGTATCAAAAAGTTCTACGTTTTTCTTATTGAAAGTTTTGCCAAAATCTGTACCGAGAAATCCTAGTAATTCAAAATACAGAGGAATTCGAAATTTCAGATCAAAAATTCTTTTCAAGGCACATCCAATAAAATTCCTGCTCAAACTACTACATCTTATACACATGATTTCGTAAATAACACATCAAAATAAGTACTATGACAAGATTGACGCAGGAAAAACAGATTATACGTGCCTTATGATAACAAACGTTACCGAAACGGCGTCACCGAAGCAGAGATAGAAGCGAGGTTGACCAGGACGATCGCGCAACGATTTTCTTGCCACAAAATACACGAAACCTGCTGGAAATCTAGTGGAGGGGGGCGGGGGGGGGGGGTGGGGGGGGTGGCTGCTCTAGGAACAAGAGCCCTAGGTAATAAAAATGTGAATTGTGATATTGTGTGTGTTTAGCCGTTAAGTAGTGTGTGAAATATTGTATGTGTGCGCGTGAGTTAGGGGTGATTTCTTTTGTTTTACTTTTAGTTAAACAATATTACATTAACCAAGAATAAATCCTCAAGCCTTGACAAAATTTATAATTTGTAAACTTCATTCTTGCATTTGGTAATCTATAAATTAATAAATTTTAACTCAAAATAACCTCTCTGAGGATCGATCTCGTACTTACGAAATATATTACTTGCAGACAACCTACACTTGGGTGAATTATTATTTAAGTAGTAGCATTGTGACAGCATGTTTAGGGCGATGCAACAAGGTTCACAATGTTTGTAAGTATGTATGATGTGCAAAATAATTATTTTTGAGGTATGAGATTTGTTTGTGGCCAAATTATGTAACGGGTTTGGAAGCCAGAGAACATGTCCCGGAACCTCTTCAACCTCTTCAGAGGAATTATTTTATGTTAGAGAGTGGAAATCCAATCAAAGGGATGTGGTGATCCATGCTGGCCCAGTACTGTGGTTTAGTTTGATCAAACGATTTATGTGTATTGGCTACTTGAAATGAACAGAACTCTATGCTAAATGATTTACTATTACGATTACGATTACGATGATGAGTATGAAAATATAATTTTATGGAAATATTTTTGCAGGAAAGTCGCATTATATATATTTATGCTTATATTATTCTATGTACGAGTTATGTTTAAAATTTCATGGATTTTTATTACGTATTACTTGTTATTCACGGTTTCTGCATGTTGAGTCATTAGATTCACTAGACTTGATTTATACAGATGATGTAATTGAGGAAACTGTTGGTGGTGACAAGTGAGCAGGCTCGGACTAGCGGCAGTGCAAACGTGAGGACCTTGTATTTCATTATCATTTTAATTTTGCACATTTAAAACCATTTTCTCAAATTTTGTGCCTTGGTGTCGGTGACTAGTAATTTGAGACTTTTTATATTATATTATATTTTTTGAAAATTATGGTAGATGATTTTAATTTCGATTTCATGGTTGTGATATTTAAAATGATTGAATTTTAATAGTAATTTTATTTTAGTATAAGTGGTGATCGTTAATTTAATTTATGAGCTATATTTATAATAAATGTTTCAATAAGAAAATTCAAAAATTTCCGCAAACATCAAAGTAGTAGTATTTTAAGACATGGTTTGTCACAGTTGGTATCAAAGCACAAGGTTTCCTGATATAGGCTTTTGCCACTGCTGGTTGCGAGATGCTCAGGAAGTCACGCCTCAAGTCTCTACTTTTTTACATTTTTATATGAATTAAGTGTTACATAAGAGTTTCTTTAAACTGCATGTTTAAGTTTTTTAACCATTTTATCTTGTTATATGAGTAGTTCGGTTATGCATGTTGGTTACGTGTTGGATTAAATTATGGTACAATATGCCTCCTAAACGTGTGATTGACCGCGAGAGCCGTAGGCACGTGATGAGCAGAGTGTTTACCCTCCACGTCCACCATGAGACCTTCAGGCCCAGATGCTTACGGGTGTGACTCAGTCATTTGCGCAGTTTGCGCGGAACAATGCTGATGTGGATAGGAGGACGAGGCTTGAGGCAGTATATGCGAGATTTCATAAGATAGACCCTAAGTATTTTGGGGGTAAGACTGATCTTATGGTGGCTGAGGAAGGATTAAGTCCATAGAGGTGATATTTACTTTTATGGAGCTGTAAGATGCTGACATAGTTAGGTACGCCACTTATTTGCTGAAGGATGATGCTCGACTCTGGTTGGAAGGAGTATCTGTAACGATAAATCTACAGACTCTGGCTTGGAAAGGCTTGAAGGAGGTATTCTACTCCAAGTACTTCACTGATGAGGTACACTCCAGACTGATTATGGAGTTTATAATGTTGAGACAGGGAGACCGCAGTGTGACGGAGTTTGTGAAAAAAATCGAGCAGGGGTGTCACTTCATGCCCCTGATAGCTGATGACGCCAGGGTGAAACTGTGGCACTTCATGGATGGATTACGGCTGATCTTGCGCCATGATGTTCATATAGCTGGTCCTCCTACTTATCCCGTTGTAGTGACTACATATTTGGCGGCGGAACAGGATCAAAAGGAAATCGAGATTTACAGGCAGGGTAAGAGACCATTACAGGCACCTCAGTGATAGTTTCAGCAGCCACCTGAGAGGCCGTTTCAAGGGCTTAACAAGGGCAAAGTATAGCAACCACCACAGAAGAAGGCTGCTCATAAGACTACTGAATATCCGGTGCTCAAAAAGTGCATCCGCAAGTAAGAAGGAGAGTGTCTATGGGGTTCACACAAGTGCTTCAAGTGTGGATCTGCTGATCACATGCTTAAGAACAAGCAGCCGACTCAGGGCTGAGTCTTTGCGATGCATGCCGAGGAGGCAGACAAAGACACTACATTCTTTACAAATAATATGATTTATTGAGGACCACATTATTCAATAAAATTCTTATTCATGGTTTAAAATTTTTGGGTATACTAGTAGGCTAATTTTCGAAATTTGCATGAGAACTTTAGGATAGTGGATTCAGTATGTGCATAAGATTATGTTTATCCCATTTTGTGAATTGTTGGGTGGTGTATGTTAATATTGTCCCAGGGAGAATATATATAACGGAAGTAGCCACGAATCCTCTGTTAGATTCCGGGGTTAATTATTCTTTCATATCAGACGTCTTTGTGAGTTATTTGTGAGTCAAGCTCACTAGGCTGTATGTGAGTTATTATGTGACTGTTCCACTAGGGAGGAACTGTCTACCTCTAGTGTGGTCAGAGACTTGAGTCTCGGGGCCACACATTCTAGGAATGGATTTGTTGTTAAAGAGTGGAGTGTAACGTCCCAAAAACCAACATACGTAAACCACATGCCTGCAAATAAATTAAATTGCATAATTATTTTATTTAATTGATTTTAAATGCTTGAAAGATACATATTAAATGATTAAAAGTATGATTGCATGATTAAATGATTATATGACATGATTTCATGAAATTGAAGGATTTTACCATAATATTCGATAATAGGTTAGGGAAAGGAGACCGGGGACGACCAAGACAAGAAATAAATATTTTTCGTTATATATTTTCAAGGCTTCTTAATATGATTAAAGATTTTACCCGAGAAGCCAATTTTGGGCAAACGAGGAGTTTTTAAAAGATCAAAAATATTATTTTTGGAAACTAATTTGTATAATATTTTATTTTACAATTAAATAAGTGTTAATGAGCTCAATTTAACTAATTTTGAGTAGGCCCAATTGCTTTTATGCTTGAAGGCCCAAAATCAAAACCCATTATCATGCAAATTAAATCTATAAAAAAATACGAACCTAGGTATTTTGTTCATTATTCAGCAGCCGAAACACACACCTACACATATACAAAATTCAAAATACAGGAGAGGAAGAAAAGCTAGGGTTCTTCGTCGTCTGATCGTCCATCTTCGCATCCTCGCCAAATATTGAATATTCAAGATTTTTAAAAGCAAAGGCACATTTTATAAACCCTTGACACATCATTCAAACCATAATATGCATGTTATAATTCTTTTGCATGAAAAATATTTACGTTCGATGGTTTAACGGCATGACGAATATTTTCAAAGTTTTGACGATTTTATGCTTAGTTTTGAAATGTTGTGATTTCTAAGGGTTAGGCTGTCAACATAGGATGATTTATGGATAAAACATATGATGATTTAAGGTGGAAACAAGGCTGAAATTTAGAGGGCTAGGGACAGGAAGGCGCCTAGGGTTTTCCTAAGGCACCTTGTTGGTAAGGGCTTGGCTAGTGTGCGTGGTGGCTCGCGGCTCAGTCAGGGCTTGGGTAGGGACTTGTGCTGGACGTGGTTCAGGGTTAAGAAGAGTCTTAGCCTTGGGCTTGTGGATAGCAGCTGGAGAAGAGTCCACAAGGGGTAGGACTCTTCCCTAAGCACGCAGATGGAGGGCTGGAGCTAGGGCGGCTCGCAGCAGGGTTGGGGCTAGCCAAGTGGGTCCAGTAGAGTCCTAGGTGAGTCCTAAGAAGGTTAAGGACTAGCTGGCTTGAATGAAGAGGGGCCGCGAACCCTACAATGCGCATGCACATATGCGTGGGGGCTAGTTCGCGCGGCTTCTGGATTGGTTCAGTGGATTGGGCTGGGTTCGGTTTGGTCTGGGCATGGTCGAGGGTAGGTCATGGGGTCGTGGGGTTGAGTGTTAAGTGATTACAGCGGGTAGGAGTCCTAGGCATGAAGAATCTACTCGCGCGGCTCTCGTGACTTATGTGCAGGGTTCGTGCATGTGCTAGGAGCTATTTCCTTGGGTCAGGACTAGTTAGTAGGGTCTCTAGGTGGGTTGGTCAGGGTTTGTCTCAAGGTGGCTCGAGCGTGGTTCGATAAAATTGGGAGATGGCTCAGTGGGTTATTGCAAGGGTCGAAAAGCGAGTTTAATAGAAAATGGTTTAAACCGTGGGCCCTCGGGGGTGGCTCATGGCTCACAAAGGTAGTTTAGGTATTAAAAAGCCTATGTTTAAATTTTGGGATCAAAATATTAAAGTTTGAATTAATTTGGGAATTAAACTTCTCACGAGTTAGTAATTAAGGAATTAAATCTAAAGTCTCGAATTTAAGTTAAATAAAATATTTAAAATTATATTTAAACTTAAATAATTATTTGGTATAACCCATGTAATTAAAAGTAAGAAAAAGTCAAAATCGAGAAATATTATGTCGAGAGGCAAAACGATCATTTTGTACCTAGGTAATACGAAAAAGGTTCGCAGCGTGTCGAAGGATCATAACACATGTTAAATGATTTATTATGTTGATTTTGATGAAATTATGATATTTTATGATTTATGGTAAAGTTGGGGCAATTTTTACCGTTAAAAATTCTATTTTTGAATGTCATGATATTTTATGCTTTAAAAAGTAAAAGAAAAATACTTTGAAGGATGTGAATTGACAAAGCAAAGAATAGAGCATATGTGTGGGCGTTTTAAGAAGGAACGGTGAACTTTCAATTTTATGGGAATGTCGTGAGGGAGAAGGTCTCAGAGGGAGCCCATTTATGGGAAAAGGCCTCAGAAGGAGCCTGACGATCGGATTTCTATGGCGATGCCTAGTACCCGTCCCCATGGACCATGTGGAGCTGATGTCTAATCAATCGACCAGAGGATGCTAATCACTTTCAAGGATCAAACTTCACCAAAATGTAGAGGTTTGAAAGCTTTGTGATTATATGATTTTACGATTTACGATTCATTTATGCTTATAAGCTATTTTAAATAAAAGTATGATTTTTAATGTATGTGCTTGCATATATATTACTTGCTACTCGTGTTTATAACATGTTGAGTCATTAGATTCACTGGGTTTGAATGTTGCAGGATTTCATGATATGAGAGAGGCACTGACACTTGAGTGGAACGAGTGCGGTAGTACACTCCCGAGGGACATTTATCTTCCGCATTAGCTTTATACATAAAAGATTTAAAAGATTATTGTTAATGAATTTATTAGAGATTTTTATGCTTTATTTTGGTGTTAGTTGATCTTTTTATAGGTCGACGTAGGCTTTTTGGTTAGTTGACGTTTTAGATATTTTTATGCACTTGAGATTTCAAATGTTAAATTATTATGATTTATGAAAATGTTAAGTTATTTTTAATTAGTAATTTTTGAGTTTATGGTTTATATAAAAAAAAATTTAGTAGAGGTCGTTTCAGAGTGTCAATCGATTTCCAACGAAAGTTAGTGAGGGTAAGACTACTAGGTGAGGAGGAGTTTGTATTCGAGCCAACTAGACGCAACAACACCTCGCAGTTGAAGGTGCATGAAAATAATTATCCGACTCATGATCTGGAGTTAGATGTCGTGGTTTTTTCCTTGAAGATATGGAGACACTACTTGTACGGTTAGAAGCACCAAATGCTATCACCTAAGAAAAGCCAATGAAGTAGCTGATTCCTTGAGTAGGAAAGCAGGAGTTATAGCGAAACTGTCGATTCAGAGACCTCTACAGCTAGAGATGCTGAGATTTGATCTCGAGGTCTATCATAGGGGCAGAGTTCCTAGATTATTCAAATTGACAGTACAGTCCACTTTGATAGACCGTATTCGCAACGGACAATCATCCGACAAGCAATTACAAAAATGGTGATCTAGAGATGAGTCTAAGGGCCGCAAGCTTTATACAATGAGTGATGGGATTGTAAGATATAGAAGAAGGATTCGAGTGCCTAAAGATGATTCGATTCGAGGAGATATAATGTCAGAAGCTCATACATCTCCATATTCATTCATCCAGAAAACACCAAGATGTATAAAGACTTTCATATGCTTTATTTATGGCCAAGAATTAAACAAAACATCCGACGCTTTGTATCTAATGTATAACTTGCCAGCAGATGAAAGCAGAGCATCAGAGATCAGCAGGGATGCTCAAACCTCTCCTTATCCCTGAGTGGAAATGGGAAAACATTACCATTGACTTTGTAGTTGGGTTGACGAGGTCAGTAAGAGGATCTAACGTTCTTTGGGTAATCATTGATCATTTTACAAAGTCGACGCACTTCTTGCTGGTCAAGACGACCTTTTGTATAACGCATTATGCAGAGCTGTACCATCGTATCTGATAGAGACCCGAGGTTTACATCATCTTTTTGGAATATTTTGCATTCAACAATGGGGACAAAATTTCTATTCAACACAACATTCCATCCTCGGACAGATGGTCAGACTGAGAGGGTGATTCTGATTTTAGAAGACCTACTGCTTGCAAGTGTGACCGATTTCCATGGTATTTTGGTATCGAAGTTACCGCTTTTGGAGTTCACCTATAACAACAGTTTCCAGTCATCTATATGTATTTCTCCCTACAAGGCATTGTATGGAAGGAAATACAGATCGCCTATTCACTGGGATGAAGTCGGTGAGAGATCAGAGATTTCTCTAGAGATTGTGTAGCTGACTGTAGACATAGCAATCAAAATACGAGACAGGATGAAGACCGCTCAGAGTCGTCAAAAGAGCTACACTGATAAGAGAAGAAGGGACCTTGAATTTGTTGTAGGAGACCACGTCTTCGTAAAAATAACACCTATGAAGGGTGTTATGATATTTGGGAAGAAAGGCAAGTCGTGTCCGAGATGCATAGGACCACTCGAGATTCTCGAGAAAGTGGGAACACTAGCCTATCGAGTAGTACTGGCACCGAACCTGGCAGGAGTACACAATGTGTTCCACGTTTCTATGATAAGGAAATATGTTGCGAATCCTTCACATGTACTAAGCTTTGAACCATTACAGTTATCATCGAACATGTCATAGGAAGAAAAGACTATTCGGATTTTAGACCGACAGGAGAGGAAACTACTGAAACAAAGTAACTAATTTTGTTAAGGTCAAGTGGCTAAACCATTCGATGAGGAAGCTACTTGGGAGACCGAAGCTGACATGATGAGTCTTTACCCAGAGCTGTTCAGTAAGCCTTAATTTTGAGAACGAAATTTATTTGAATGGGGAGGAATTGTAGAGCCAAAAAAATTAAAACTTGAACGCATAAACCCCATGTATGATCGAATTAATTTATTTTTTAGTTAATAATTTAAGCAATCCATGCTATTTGCTAAATTATTTTAAAAAGTTATATATATTTATTTATTTATGCAATTTAAGATGTTTTCATGAGTTTTTATTTTTCAGAAGAATATTCGATACGAACCAAGAAAGGAGACCAGAGACGGTTAAAATGTTAAAAATTTAAGTTATATTTTTATTATAAGTCAAGAAAGTAGTATGTTAAAGGATTTATAAATTTTATAATTTTTAGGGCTAAATTTAATTTATTGAGTTAAAAAACGCTAAGTATTTTTAATTAGCTAAATTCGGAATCAATGTATTCAAATACATCCACTTGAAATAAAATATTTTAATAATTATTTTTATGACTTAACTTATTAAACTAGATAGGATTTAATTTAAATTGTAAGGGCTTATTAGTAAATTTATTTAGTGTTTTAATTAAACTAAAACACCTAATATACATTCTAAGCAATATATAAAAGAATCCTACCTTATCTCTACAACACAACTCACGTAAAACCATAAGACAACACACACACACACTGAGAGCACACATAGTTGGCCGAAGGTTCCACTAGGATATGAGAACTTTTGGTTGAATTTTCTTCCACCAACAGCCTAGCCGATCATCACACTACCATACTTGATTTATTTAGCCACTTTTCGAGCCATTAAACGCATCAATCCATCTCCATTCGGCCTCCATTTTCCCACATTTTTGTTTGTCGACTATTCGTGCATTTTAACGCAAATGTATGTCTAAACCCTTATTTAATGCATTGATCTTGTTATAATATGTATTTTGATGTAAGTTATACATGAAAATTTGTTTTTTTATGGAAGATGTTATGCAAACCGATTTGAAACCGTTTCTGGAAATTATAGTGCAAGACTCATATTTTCTTGAGAAATCTTGATTGGAGGATTCGATTGGATCCCCGGGGCTGCTACAGCTGTGTATGGCCATGATGTAGGGTGTGTTTAGATTCTGGTAAGTGGTCCGATTAGGGTTAGTAGCTATTGGTTTAGCGTGGGAAGTGGACTACGCGATTTATTGCATGCGAGTGCTGTTCTTGAGTTCGGTCGCTCGGTTCAGTGTGGGTCCTTGACCTGGGTTCATGGATATGGTTTGGAACGTGGATTAGGGTCCTAGGGTAGCCTAGTTAGGGTGTTTCACGGTGTGGCTGACCAGGAAGAGCACTTGGACAGAAACAAGCGGCTGTGCGCAGGTTGAGTCATGCGAGGGGGCTGGTCACAGCTTTGGGGTTTGTGAGGCATGGGAGCGGGTCTCGGATGGAAAAGGATGGACTAGGGGCATAAGCAGGCTCTATGGTTTGAGTCTAGGGATTGTTTCAAGGCCGATTCACAATGGTTTAGGCGTGGAGTCGAGAGAAGCGTATATGTGTCATATCACGTCTACATGGGTTGTGTTCATGCACGGGTGTGGTCCATGGTTTAAGGGATTTCGTCATGGTTCGAGGGTGGTCTAGCATCTTGAAAAGTAGGTTAGGATGTTGGCTAAGTAGAATTTGGATCTCGAGTCGTTCGGTAAGTCGTTGGATATTTTATTTATTCTGAGAATAGTATCTGTCTGAGTGCATCTTTAGGGCTATGGTTGACTAGTTAAATTATGAGGTTGTGGAAGCATATCCAGGGCGATCCAACAAGGTTCACGATGTTCATAAGTGTAAGGCCTGAGATTTTATCATTTTAATCCGAGATTATTTAATTGATGAATTTTGGAATGTTGAGTCATATTCCAGGGTTTTACAATTCCATAGGATTGAAATTGAATTAAAAAGAGTTATTGAGGGCTGAATTGCAAATAGTGAAGAATTCAGGGGCTAAAGTGCAATTAAGGGATTTGAGGACACTTGTCTTGCCATGCATGGAACCATGTATATAAATGATTTTCTTTAGATTTCCAGCAAGAGAGAAGACCGAGAGTTCATAGCTAAAATCCCTCAAGCTTCATTTTGGTTTCAAAATTTGAGTGTGCAGTATCAGGTTATCAGAATTTTGATCTGAACATATTTCTGTACTCCTCGCGTTACAGGCTTCAACTGGACGTAAGTTTTATTGAGTTCTGCTATCATTTGAAATTATGATATTGGAGAAATTAGTATTTAATCATTATTATGTGTTCTGGGAATACTAGACATTGCAAAATCGAAGTCGGATCGAAGAACAGATTGATTATGAAATTGTTATGAATTTCTGATTATATCGATTGAAATTGAACAGATTTAAATTATGGATTTATTACAAGCTATATCGGATATGGGTTATGATTTGTAATTGATATATGTGGATATTGTATTGACGGGAATATCGGGGTTGTGCCGTTATACCGTTGATTTTGAATTAGATTCACATTGATCATATTCAGTATTGAATTGGGAATTGACTGTTGATATTATTATTCTTGATATGTCATTTCAGATCGATATTGACAGCCGTGAATTCAGAACTTCCACTTTGTCAGTTCGAGACTACAAAAGAAAGGTATAAGTCAATGTGGTACCGGGAGAACGACTCGAGTATGATATACTTGAGTTTCCCTAAATCACATACTTATTGTTATTATGTGCATTGATTTGAATTGATATGCTTGTTCTATTGATTTATAGAAAGCATGTATTAGACGAGGGATCTTGTGACATAAGTGCCAGATAGTGATGGAATCGTCACTGGCACATTGCACATTGTCACAGGACAGTGATTTGGCGATAGTGCTAAAGTCTGTGACGGATAGGTCAAGACACTGGATGTTTGGTTATATTGATGTTGAATAGAATTGGAGTTTATTCTATTACTGATATTCGATATGGAATGCCAACGTCTGGAAACCGGGATCCCTAGACTAGGATTGAGTCTAGTCTGAGACGTGGAGTCACGAGTCTGAATTGGCAGTTTTATATTGATTATGTTTTCAAATTTTGATACATATTACTGATATCTACTTCATGCTTTATATTGATTATATGATTGCATGTTCGTTGATTTATACTGGGATGTATTTCTCACCGGAGTTATCCAGCTGTTGTCGTGTATGTGTGCATGGCAACAGGTGGGACAGGATCAGGGTCGAGGAGATGATGAGAGACCGTGATTAGAGTGGAGACTACGGACTTTGACGTTGCTGTAGATAGGATTCAGCACTTGACATTTAGTTGTTGAACCTTAGTTTGAGTTTGATGTTTGTTGTACAAGACTTGTACTTTTATACTGATATGTATATTAGATTGAATTCCATTATGTTCCGCATTTGACACTTGTATGTTAAAAAAAAAATTTAGATCCAGATTAATTAATTGATTCATTTATCCAAATGACGATTAAGAAGATGATTAGCGTTCGGGTCCCCACAACAGGTGGTATCAGAGCGATAGATCCTTTAGATTGAGATAGAAGCTAGTGAGCGGGGTAGATTGAGTTTTCTTTTCTGCTTTTGATTGCTAGCATGATTTACTGCTTTATAACGATGTTTATCTGTTTATCTGATTTGATTTGAAAACATGTATTATTGAGAATGAATCAGAACCAATTCTGGATCAGCATTAAGATGATCGGAGGAGGACTGAAACATAATTGTTGTATTTGGTTGCTAACCCTTTTGATAATCAGATATGCCTCCTCGAAGAGTACCGGAACAGGGTAGCACTTCGAATCCTCCAATGAATGTGACAGCAACACCGATGGTGACATTATTGAAGAGATTTCAGTCTTTTCATCCGCCGACTCTGAGGGGCACTGAGACTTCAGTGGATTGTGAGAGCTGGTTAGACGACATAGAGATGCTGTTTGACTCTTTGGACTACACTGATGAGCGGAGAGTGAAACTGATAGGACACCAGTTGCATGATGTTGCCAAGCACTGGTGGATTATGACCAAGAGGGCCTTGGAGCAACGAGGTACGCCTATTACCTGGAATGTCTTCAAAACCGAATTCTATCAGAGATTCTTCCCTGTGTCATACAGAAAGGATAAAGGAGAAAAATTTGCGAATTTGAGACAGGGTCAGCTGAACATCGAGGAATATGTGGCAAAGTTCTCTACACTGCTACGATTTGCTCCACATGTGGCCGAGAATGACGAAGCCGTTGCTGATCAGTTCATTAATGGCCTGAATCCGTAAATTTTTACCTTGGTGAATACCGGGAGACCGAATAATTTTACCGATGCTTTGAACAGAGCTAAGGGAGCCGAAGCCGGTCTGGTGAGACAGAGAGGAGCTTTGTTTGTACCTCCAGCACCGAGACCACAGCAACCACCTCCCCGGTTTGAGAGTGGCCGCAGTAGTGGCGGAAAGAAGGATTTCTTAAAAGCTAGAGGGAAGCAGTTCAAAAGATCTGGAAGCAGTTCATCCAGTTCTAGTGGCTCGAGACAGACTGGTCAGGACCAGAGTTATACAGGACCTTATTGCAGCACTTGTGGAGGGAAGCATTCCACGGAGCAGTGCCGAGGAATGTTCGGCAGTTGCCGTATTTGTAGGCAACAGGGACATTTTGCCAGAGTCTTCCCCAGAGAGATTCTCAGAGATCACAGGGTGCCGAATCATCTGGATCAGCGGCATAGACTGATAGACGATCAGCCGCTGTTCATTCATTCCAGCCAGCGCCATCTCAGTCACAGCAGAGGCCAGGAGGTAGTCAGACAGGTGGAATGAATGAAGAAGATGATTAGCGTTCGGGTCCCCACAACAGGTGGTATCAGAGCGATAGATCCTTTAGATTGAGATAGAAGCTAGTGAGCGGGGTAGATTGAGTTTTCTTTTCTGCTTTTGATTGCTAGCATGATTTACTGCTTTATAACGATGTTTATCTGTTTATCTGATTTGATTTGAAAACATGTATTATTGAGAATGAATCAGAACCAATTCTGGATCAGCATTAAGATGATCGGAGGAGGACTGAAACATAATTGTTGTATTTGGTTGCTAACCCTTTTGATAATCAGATATGCCTCCTCGAAGAGTACCGGAACAGGGTAGCACTTCGAATCCTCCAATGAATGTGACAGCAACACCGATGGTGACATTATTGAAGAGATTTCAGTCTTTTCATCCGCCGACTCTGAGGGGCACTGAGACTTCAGTGGATTGTGAGAGCTGGTTAGACGACATAGAGATGCTGTTTGACTCTTTGGACTACACTGATGAGCGGAGAGTGAAACTGATAGGACACCAGTTGCATGATGTTGCCAAGCACTGGTGGATTATGACCAAGAGGGCCTTGGAGCAACGAGGTACGCCTATTACCTGGAATGTCTTCAAAACCGAATTCTATCAGAGATTCTTCCCTGTGTCATACAGAAAGGATAAAGGAGAAAAATTTGCGAATTTGAGACAGGGTCAGCTGAACATCGAGGAATATGTGGCAAAGTTCTCTACACTGCTACGATTTGCTCCACATGTGGCCGAGAATGACGAAGCCGTTGCTGATCAGTTCATTAATGGCCTGAATCCGTAAATTTTTACCTTGGTGAATACCGGGAGACCGAATAATTTTACCGATGCTTTGAACAGAGCTAAGGGAGCCGAAGCCGGTCTGGTGAGACAGAGAGGAGCTTTGTTTGTACCTCCAGCACCGAGACCACAGCAACCACCTCCCCGGTTTGAGAGTGGCCGCAGTAGTGGCGGAAAGAAGGATTTCTTAAAAGCTAGAGGGAAGCAGTTCAAAAGATCTGGAAGCAGTTCATCCAGTTCTAGTGGCTCGAGACAGACTGGTCAGGACCAGAGTTATACAGGACCTTATTGCAGCACTTGTGGAGGGAAGCATTCCACGGAGCAGTGGCGAGGAATGTTCGGCAGTTGCCGTATTTGTAGGCAACAGGGACATTTTGCCAGAGTCTGCCCCAGAGAGATTCTCAGAGATCACAGGGTGCCGAATCATCTGGATCAGCGGCATAGACTGATAGACGATCAGCCGCTGTTCATTCATTCCAGCCAGCGCCATCTCAGTCACAGCAGAGGCCAGGAGGTAGTCAGACAGTTAGCCAGCCTCCTAGACAGCAGGCCAGAGTATTTTTCTTTGACAGAGGAGCAGGCTCAGGACGCACCTGACGATGTTGTTGTAGGTAACTGTTTTATTTCTGGTTATTCTACATATTTATTGATAGATACTGGTGCATCACATACATTCATATCTGAGCGATTTGCTTTGATGCATTCTTTGCCTATTGAGTCATTATCTGCTGTAGTATCTGTCTCTTCTCCGTTGGGGACATGTTTGATATCAGTGAAATCTGTTAAATCTTGTATGCTACAGTATGATGGGCATGAGATTGAGTTAGACTTTATTGTGCTTGGGTTGTCTGATTTTGACTGTATTATCGGTATGGATATGTTAACCAAGTACAGAGCTACTGTTGATTGTTTCCACAAAATTGTGAGATTCAGACCGGATATGGCTGATGAGTGGAAATTCTACGGTAAGGGTTCTCGATCTAGAATTCCTTTGATATCCATATTGTCTATGACTCGATTGTTACAGAAAGGAGGGGATGGATTCCTTGTCTATTCAGTTGATTTACTGAAATCGAGTCCACCATGGGCGGATTTGCCAGTGGTGTGTGAGTTCGCTGATGTCTTCCCAGATGAGATTCCTGGTTTGCCTCCAATTCGAGAGATAGACTTCAGTATTGAGTTGATGCCAGGTACAGTTCCGATTTCGAGGGCTCCGTACAGAATGGAACCGATTGAGTTGAAAGAGCAGTTGGAGGATTTACTGGCCAAGGGGTACATCAGACCGAGTGTGTCTGTGGGGACCCGGACGCTAATCATGTTCTTAATCATCATTGGGACTAATTAATCAATTAGTATAAACAGGGTCTAAATTTTTTTTTTTAAAATACAAAGCGGAAACGTAATGTAATTCAATTCAAATTACATATTAAACATAATATACAAATCTTGTATTATCTACAAGAATTCAACTAGGTTCAACTATATCTCAGTGCTGAATCCTAAGTTGCTTCGAAGCCCGGATCTCCACGCTATCCAGTCCACCCTCTTTCTCTTCTTGACCCTGATCCTATCCCACCTATTGTCATGCACACATACAGACAAGACAACAGCCGGATAACTCCGATGAGAATTACATTCTTAGTATAAATCATGTATACATGTAATCATAAAATAATATAAAAGCATATAACAGATATGTCTAACATGTATTCAAATCAGAATATAAATTCATATCAAGAATAAATCCTATTCTAAACATGTACCATCATCAGGAACATAAATCGATATGTACCATATTCAGGGACATAATCAACATGAATCAATATAACTGTCAATTAGACTCATGACTTTACATTTACGACTAGACTCAATCCTAGTCTAGGGATCCCGGTTTCCAGCAGTTAGCATTCCCATATCGACCAACAGTAATAGAAAAGACTCCAGTTCTATCCACGTTGATAGGGTATCGATCACCAGTAATAGAAGAAATACCAATTATATCCACATCGATATGGTATCGATCACCAGTAATAGAAGAAGCTCATATTCTATCCACATCGGTATAGTATCGATCACCAGTAATAGAAAGAACTCTGATTCTATCCACATCGATATAATATCGATCACCAGTAATAGAAGAAGTTATGATTCTATCCACATCGATACGGTACCGATCACCAGTAATAGAAGAAGCTCCAATTCTATCCACATCGATATAATATCGATCATCAGTAATAGAAGAAGTTATAATTCTATCCACATCGATAGCCAAACCTCCGGTGAAAGACTTTGGCACAATCGCCAATACACTATCTTGTGACATCGTGCAATGTGCCCGTGCCGATCCCACCACTATCAGGCACTTCTGTCACAAGATTACTCGTCTAATACCTGTTGTCTATAAATCAAGAGAACAAGTACATCAATCAAATCAATACAATAAGGTAAAGTATGTGATTTAGGGAAACTCGAGCCAAACCTCACGCAAGTTGTGCAATCCCAACTCAACATTAATTTATACCTTTATCTTCTCGGTCTGACGAAGACGAAGTATTGAAGTCAACTCTGTCCATACCCAATCTGCTAATAACAATCGAATAGATACAATATCAGTATATAACTCAGTTCAAAACCTGTTCTGATTAATACTCAAATCAAAACATAATCTAATCAATGCCAATCGACATATGATACCACAATACCATCTCAACCAATACCGAGTCTGATCAATATCAATCAACTGATGTTTCGACGGCATAACAATACAGTCTCGATAACCCCGTCAGTCCCAACATCACATATATAATACCAGAACTCATAATCACTATCGATATAACTCATAATTTCAACGATAATATAAATCTGATATCGATTCTCAATCAAATCGACTCCAAAATTCATAACCATTTCATAATCAGTCCGTTTCTTAATCTGACTTCGATTCTATGATGTCTAACATGTCAAGAACATCATATATGAATTCCATTCAATTCTGACAATATCATAATTTCAAGACATATCAAAACGTAATAAAACTTACGTACAGTTGTAGCCTACGTTGATAGGAACTCGTTACTGTCCTTGGATTCAAAATCAGACGAACGGATTTCTCGTAAATCGAATTCTAAAATCAAGAAGTAGAACTTCCCCTCAATTCTCGATTTATCCTTATTAATGTTTTTATGTATATATATATATATCAAATCGCATGCCAATGAAACGTGGCTGATTTTTAATCTGCATGTCTCGCGCATATGCGCGAGACCTACTGGTCTCGATGCGCTGCTTCACAACTGCTGGCGCATATGCGCGCCTCAACTCCGCGCATATGCGCCAAAGGTTCTGTCTCAAAACTTTGGCTACAGGAATACTCGCGCATATGCGCGCACACAAGTCGCGCATATGCGCGAGACCTTCTGGTCACGCACCACTCTTTCCGCACAACTCGCGCATATGCGCGCCTCCATCCGGCGCATATGCGCCAACTGCTCTGCCATGCTCGCGCATGCACGCGCATTCCAGCCGCGCATGTGCGCGAGTACACACCTTGCACATATATTCACGTCTTTTCTCACCTTTCCCGGGCCACTCCATTCCGTCTATAATCACTTCAATTAATCAAGAAATCATCCCAGATTAATCTCAGATTACGGTAAATATACCCAAATCATTTCCGATTACGGTAATCAAATTCTCGGGCCTTACATTTCTCCCCCTTTAAGATATGATTTCGTCCTCGAAATCACAGACAATCAATTCAGATAAGGAAGAATGTATAATAGAGGTTACTTCAGCAAATTCATTCTATCAAACCATTCTGATAAAATTATTTGCAAATACTGGCTATACTACATCTGTATATACCAATCAACAGCTCATACCAAATCAATATCATCAGCTGTTATCAAATGTGTTTATCCCAGTCAAGGATTTATTCAGTCTTCGGCTTCAAATACCAATCGTCACCATCCGACGTCGGCATATTAAGTCGGTTCATTCGAAGCTGGTGTTCATCCTTTTCTGAATCAGCTTCATTTTCTTTATAAAGATTTCTTCTTTTATCAAATTCAATCTCAGATATCACCGTAATATCATTCCCATTCAGAGAAAATCCGCAGTACTCACTGTACAATACCTCGACTAGAGCTATCTCGATACTCATCTAATAGCTATTATTGTACAATAATTCATAAAGTGACAAGATCTCAGGTCACTAGTGCTAGAATCCAGCACTACAGTTTCTGGATATCCTCCAGTATCTAGATAGTTCACTCCAACTATCCGTCAATCTATAATCCATAGATAAAACATCATGCTATACATTCTGCCAAAAGTTTAAAATCAACCAAAAATCACGGTATGATATAATTAACACTGGAATTCAATATCATCTGACCCCTTTTCTGACATACCTCTCAGTCTTCTTGTCATATCTGTACGTCATCCTGTACAATATAACATCCGCAGATTTGAACAATCGTTCAATAGTAATCACATCCTGGTACATTCTTGGCACAATTTCGGTAAATCTATCACTAGATCCATAGAGTTATACTCCTATTTCTATTCAGGAATCGAAAATCTGTATAACCAATCTTCTGGTTTCTATCTTACTGTCTTCATCTGTCAGCGATTTAGACATTTCAATACAAATTCTGACAAAACTGATTTCGTTTATTTACATTAAAACTGTCCGTTCGTATTATCACACATTTCTTGTTACTAGAATAATACGGAATCTACTACTTTGTGCCTCTGACAATACCTGTCATTTCAAATTCGAAATATCTGGCACAAACAAATCAGCTAATTATAAAATAAAGCATTACCTACCTGGTATTCTGATTAACACACTGTTCTGACTATCGAAATCAAGTTCTGAACAATCTGATCACTGTCTCAACTGTGCTACAATCAATCAGTATACTATCTTCAGATATCACAGACTCTGAATATAATATGTTGCAATCTGAATTCATAGCCGAACAATTCTGTATACAACAATCTCAGTTCCCAGAATATTCAATACAAATTTCAACTGTTCGATTCAATCAATCCTACGCTGCGAATATATCACAATATCAGAGATAAAACGAGCATAAAATCATAAGGACACTTCAAAACACAGGATTTATCAACCCATACACAGAACTGAAGTATTTCCCAGAGAAACACATAATCAGATGTAACTCTAATTCTCAGGCAGTAAATCTTCTAACTGACATTTCAATCCTTTCAATTCAATCAATATCATTCTGTACAGAAGTCTACAATGAAATCCATACGTGATATCAAATCAAGGCTGAAGTCGCTCTCCCTGATATAAGACAAATCCGGAATTTCATCTAGAACGACTATAGCAACTCTCCTGCTACTGACAAATCATTCTCAGATAGGCTCAACTTCAAGAATCAACTGAATACATAAGAATTACTCCATTCTTTTCGCTAATCATCGAATCATACATAATACGGATATCAAGGAATTCAAAATCGAGAATCCTTACCGTATATCATTCGTTCATCGGCCATTTCAGGTCCGAATCTTACCATCTCCTGGCAATAATCTATAATAGTTCTGTACTTGTTAGTATATTAATATCAATAATGTAATCAAAATCAGATAACACAAGTACAATACAATCTAATTCAATCTCATTCTCTTTTTACTGCAGTACACAATATATCCCAGAATTAACTGATATCAATTCCTTTCCCCAAAAGGTACAAAGATCAATACTACAGTAATATAGACCCAGCAGGTACAACATATATCAATACAACTCAGTCAAAGATAATCGTAGGGAATGCATTAGTATATATCAATACATATGCAACATAATCATAAAAAATTATTACTTGCCACTATATCATCACGTGTGTCCTGGGTCTGTTCCTCGATCACTACCACCAGATGATTCTGCTCCCTGAAATCTGCGGGAACCTTTCTGTGGACAGACTCTAGCAAAGTGTCCCTGCTGTTTACAGATATTGCACCTACCAGTCACTCCCTGGCATTGCTCCGCGGAATGTCTCCCTCCGCAAGTCCTGCAATAAACTCCAGTATAACTCGGGCTAGAACCACTGGAGCTAGATGAACCGCTCCCTAACTTCTTGAACTGCTTCTTTCAAGCTTTCAGCAAATCTTGCTTTCCACTCGTGCTGCCGCGATCAAATCGGAGAGGGAATTGCTGTGTCTGGGGTTGCATCGCACACACCCTTCCTAATTGTCTAATCAGACTCGCCTCCGCTCTCTTTGCTCTACTCAAGGCATCAGCAAAATGGTAAGGTCGCTGCATATTCATCAATGCAACTATCTCCGAGTTCAATCCTTTGATGAACTGATCCGCTACAGCTTCATCATTCCCAGCTATCTGAGGAACAAAACGCAGTAGAGTAGAGAATTTAGCAACATACTCTTCAATATTCAGTTGACCTTGCCTCAAATTCTCAAATTCTGCTTTCTTGTCCTCTCGGTACGAAACTGGGAAAAATCTTCGATAAAATTCAGTTCTGAATATTTCCCACGAAATCACTGTACCTCTCTATTCTAACATTCTTTTACTTGTAATCCACCAACTCCTGGCGGCTTCTCGTAATTGGTTAGGCACCATTTTAACTCTCTGTTCCTCTGTACGATCAAGTAAATCAAACAGTATTTCTATGTCATCAAACCAGTTCTCACAATCTTCAGACGTTTCAATACCACTCAGAATCGGCGGCTAAAATAACTGAAACTCCTTCAACTTTATTTCCATCTGAGTTTCTGACACATCTATCAGATCATTCGAAGTACTACCTCGTTCTGGAACTCTTCTAGGAGGAATATCTGATAATCACAGATGTTAGTAATAACAGGAGACAATTCCGTCTCAATCCCAATCCTGATCAGCTTACCCCTGATCAAGAATTGGTTCTGATTTATTTTCAAATCAGACATATTACCAAATCAACTCAGGTATTCAGGTAACATGTATTTAAAAAAAGTAAACATAATATCATGCTAGCATACACAATGTAATTCCACATTATAAGTAATCACATGCTAGCAATCAAATGTAGGAAAGAAAACCTCAGTCTACCCCGCTCACTCTCTTCTATCTCAATCTCAAGAACCTACAGTTCTAGAACCTACTGTTCTGGAGCCTAATGCTCTGATATCACCTGTTGTGGGGACCCGGACACTAATCATGTTCTTACTCATCATTGGGAATAATTAATCAATTAGTATAAACAGGGTCTAAATTTTTTTTTTAAATACAAAGCAGAAACGTAATGTAATTCAATTCAAATTACATATTAAACATAAATATACAAATCTTGTATTATCTACAAGAATTCAACTAGGTTCAGCTATATCTCAGTGCTGAATCCTAAGTTGCTTCGAAGCTCGGATCTCCACGCTATCTAGTCCAGCCTCTTTCTCTTCTTGACCCTGATCCTATCCCACCTGTTGCCATGCACACATACAGACAGGACAACAGCCGGATAACTCCGGTGAGAATTACATTCTCAGTATAAATCATGTATACATGCAATCATAAAACAATATAAAAGCGTATAACAGATATGTCTAACATGTATTCAAATAAGAATATAAATCAATATCAAGAATAAATCCTATTCTATACATGTACCATCATCAGGAACATAAATCGATATGTACCATATTCAGGGACATAATCAACATGAATCAATATAACTGTCAATTAGACTCATGACTTCACATTTACGACTAGACTCAATCCTAGTCCATGGATCCCGGTTTCCAGCAGTTAGCATTCCCATATCGACCAACAGTAATAGAAAAGACTCCAGTTCTATCCACGTCGATAGGGTATCGATCACCAGTAATAGAAGAAATACCAATTATATCCACATCGATATGGTATCGATCACCAGTAATAGAAGAAGCTCATATTCTATCCACATCGGTATAGTATCGATAACCAGTAATAGAAAGAACTCCGATTCTATCCACATCGATATAATATCGATCACCAGTAATAGAAGAAGTTATGATTCTATCCACATCGATACGGTACCGATCACCAGTAATAGAAGAAGCTCCAATTCTATCTACATCGATATAATATCGATCATCAGTAATAGAAGAAGTTATAATTCTATCCACATCGATAGCCAAACCTCCGGTGACAGACTTTGGCACAATCGCCAATACACTATCTTGTGACATCGTGCAATGTGCCCGTGGCGATCCCACCATTATCAGGCACTTCTGTCACAAGATTACTCGTCTAATACCTGCTGTCTATAAATCAAGAGAACAAGTACATCAATCAAATCAATACAATAAGGTAAAGTATGTGATTAAGGGAAACTCGAGCCAAACCTCACTCGAGTTGTGCAATCCCAACTCAACATTAATTTATACCTTTATCTTCTCGGTCCGACGAAGACGAAGTATTGAAGTCAACTCTGTCCATACCCAATCTGCTAATAACAATCGAATAGATACAATATCAGTATATAACTCAGTTCAAAACCTGTTCTGATTAATACTCAAATCAAAACATAATCTAATCAATGCCAATCGACATATGATACCACAATACCATCTCAACCAATATCGAGTCTGATCAATATCAATCAACTGATGTTTCGACGGCATACCAATACAGTCTCGATAACCCCGTCAGTCCCAACATCACATATATAATACCAGAACTCATAATCACTATCGATATAACTCATAATTTCAACGATAATATAAATCTGATATCGATTCTCAATCAAATCGACTCCAAAATTCATAAATATTTCATAATCAGTCCGTTTCTTAATCTGACTTCGATTCTATGATGTCTAACATGTCAAGAATATCATATATAAATTCCATTCAATTCTGGCAATATCACAATTTCAAGACATATCAAAACGTAATAAAACTTACGTCCAGTTGTAGCCTACGTTGATAGGAACTCGTTACTGTCCTTGGATTCAAAATCAGACGAACGGATTTCTCGTAAATCGAATTCTAAAATCAAGAAGTAGAACTTCCCCTCAATTCTCGATTTATCCTTATTAACGTTTGTATGTATATATATATATATATCAAATCGCATGCCAATGAAACGTGGCTGATTTTTAATCTGCATGTCTCGCGCATATGCGCGAGACCTACTGGTCTCGATGCGCTGCTTCACAACTGCTGGCGCATATGCGCGCCTCAACTCCGCGCATATGCGCCAAAGGTTCTGTCTCAAAACTTTGGCTACAGGACTAGTCGCGCATATGCGCGCACACAAGTCGCGCATATGCGCGAGACCTTCTGGTCACGCACCACACTTTCCGCACAACTCGCGCATATGCGCGCCTCCATCTGGCGCATATGCGCCAACTGCTCTGCCATGCTCGCGCATGCACGCGCATTCCAGCCGCGCATGTGCGCGAGTACACACCTTGCACATATATTCACGTCTTTTCTCACCTTTCCCGGTCCACTCCATTCCGTCTATAATCACTTCAATTAATCAAGAAATCATCCCAGATTAATCTCTGATTACGGTAAATATACCTAAATCATTTCCGATTACGGTAATCAAATTCTCGGGCCTTACAGTGTCTCCTTGGGGTGCTCCATTACTGTTTGTTGGAAAGAAATACGGTTCTATGGGACTCTGTATCGACTACCGGCAACTGAACAAAGCAACGGTAAAGAATAAATATCCCTTGCCTCGCATTGATGATTTGTTTGATCAGTTGCAGGGTTCTTCTGTCTATTACAAGATCGATCTGAGATCTGGATATCATCAGCTGAGAGTCAGGGATTCCGATATCTCGAAAACAGCATTTAGAACCAGGTATGGACATTATGAGTTTATTGTCATGTCGTTTGGTTTGACGAATGCACCGGCTGTATTTATGGGGTTGATGAACCGTATCTTTCAGAGATATCTTGATGAATTCATTATTATATTCATTGATGATATATTGATTTATTCGAAGAATATGATTGAACATGCCGACCATTTGAGAACTGTGTTGAAAATTCTGAGGGCTGAGAAATTATATGCTAAACTGTCGAAATGTGAGTTTTGGCTGAGACATGTTGTATTTCTGGGTCACATCATATCTGGTTATGGAATTTCAGTTGATCCTAGTAAGTTTGAGGCTGTGATCAGTTGGCCGAGACCGACATCTGTGCCAGAGATACGCAGCTTTATGGGTTTGGCAGGATATTATCGCCGATTCATTAAAGATTTCTCGAGTATTGCTAAACGGATTACTCAGTTAACTCAAAAGAATGTTCCATTTGTCTGGTCTGAGGAGTGTGAGTCCAGTTTTGTTGAGTTAAAGAAGAGATTGACCAGTGCTCCTGTGTTGACTATTCCGTCAGGTACTGGTGATTTTGTTGTATATTGTGACTCTTCTCACAGAGGGTTGGGTTGTGTGTTGATGCAGCGAGGGCATGTCATTGCCTATGCTTTGAGACAGTTGAAGCCACATGAGACTCGCTATTCAATTCATGATCTTGAATTGGCGGCCATTGTCTTTGCATTGAAAATTTATCGACATTACCTTTACGGTGAGAAGTTCGAGATTTATTCTGATCACAAGAGTCTGAAATATCTGTTTTCACAGTCTGAGCTGAATATGAGACATCGAAGATGGCTTGATTTGCTTAAAGACTTCGATTGTGAAATCAAGTACTATCCGGGGAAACTAATGCAGCAGCAAATGCACTGAGTCGAAAGGTATGTTCTTTATCCTTATCGACGATTGATGTTTCGAATTTGATAGAAGATTGCTGTTTGTCTGGATTAGCTTTTGAAACAGATTGTCAGCCTTTGAGATTATGTGCTATTCGAGCTGAACCAGAATTGATATTGAGAATCAAAGAAGCACGGAAAGTTGATCAGAATGTGCAGAATTCGATTGCTATGGTCAGAGCTGTACATCAATCGGAAAATCAGGTTCATGATAGTGTTTTGTATGTGAATAATCGTATTGTTGTGCCGAATGTTTCAGATTTGAGACAGTGGATACTAGCAGAAGCGCACAACAGTCGTTTTAGCATTCATCCTGGTGGCAGAAAAATGTATAATGATTTGAAGACACAGTATTGGTGCAAACAGATGAAATCTGATGTTACTGAATTTGTAGCCAAGTGTCTGAATTGCCAACAGGTGAAAGCCGAGAGGAAGAAACCAGGAGGTTTACTGCACAGTTTATCTATTCATGAATGGAAATGAGATCACATTTCCATGGATTTTGTGACGCAGTTACCACGTTCCTCCAGAGGTTGTGATGCGATTTGGGTTGTGATTGACAGATTGACCAAATCCGCATGCTTTATTCCGTACAAGATGACATACAGATATGACCAGATGGCCGATATTTATGTCAGAGAGGTGGTCAGATTGCACGGAGTGCCGAAGTCGATTGTTTCAGACCGTGATCCTCGGTTTACTTCGCGCTTCTGGCAGAGTTTGCAGCAGGCTCTAGGTACGAAGTTACATCTGAGTACCGCATATCATCCACAGACCGATGGACAGTCAGAGCGGATGATTCAGACATTGGAGGATATGGTTAGAGCTATAGTGCTTGATTTTAGCACTAATTGGCAAGATGCATTGCCTCTTTGTGAATTTTCCTACAACAACAGCTATCAGACGAGTATTGAGATGGCACCATTTGAAGCGTTGTACGGAAAGAAATGCAGATCCCCTCTTCATTGGGATGATATCTGTGAGGTTCCTGAGATTGGACCGGATATGATCAGAGAAATGACAGAGAAAGTGAAACTGATTCAGAAAAGAATGAAGGCAGCACAGGACTGACAAGACAAATATGCCAACAATCGACGTAGACCGTTGGTATTTGAGGCAAGAGACAGAGTATTTTTGAAGATTTCACCTTTCAGAGGAGTTGTCAGATTTGGCAAGAAGGGGAAGCTGTCTCCACGATATATTGGGCCGTACGAGATTCTCGAGAAGATAGGAGATCGTGCCTATCGACTCGCATTACCGCCTTCTTTATCTAGAATACATGATGTCTTTCATGTCTCTATGTTACGGAAGTATCTCCCTGATGATTCTCATATTATTCAGCCAGACGAGGCCGAAGTTGATGAAAGTCTGAGTTATGTTGAGAAACCGATTCAGATTCTCGATCGTAAAGAAAAGCAACTCAGAATGAAGACTATTCCACTTGTGAAAATTCAGTGGAGTCGTCACGGCATTGAAGAAGCTACTTGGGAGACTAAATCAGATATGAGACAGGAATTCCCAGAGTTATTCCACTGATGTGAGTTTCCTATTTCAGTTTCTGTTATTTCTGATTTGATTGCCTGTGATATGATTGCATGAGATTTCGAGGACGAAATCATGTCTCAGAGGGGGAGAATTGTAAGGCCTGAGATTTTATCATTTTAATCCAAGATTATTTAATTGATGAATTTTGGAATGTTGAGTCATATTCCATGGTTTTACAATTCCATAGAATTGAAATTGAATTAAAAAGAGTTATTGAGGGCTGAATTGCAAATAGTAAAGAATTCAGGGGCTAAAGTGCAATTAAGGGATTTGATGACACTTGTCTTGCCATGCATGGAACCATGTATATAAATGATTTTCTTTAGATTTCCAGCAAGAGAGAAGACCGAGAGTTCATAGCTAAAATCCCTCAAGCTTCATTTTGGTTTAAAAATTTGAGTGTGCAGTATCCGGTTATCAGAATTTTGATCTGAACATATTTCTGTACTCCTCGCGTTACAGGCTTCAACTGGACGTAAGTTTTATTGAGTTCTGCTATCATTTGAAATTATGATATTGGAGAAATTATTATTTGATCATTATTATGTGTTCTGGGAATACTAGACATTGCATAATCGAAGTTGGATCGAAGATTAGATTGATTATGAAATTGTTATGAATTTCTAATTATATCGATTGAAATTGGACAGATTTGTATTATGGATTTATTACAGACTATATCGGATACGGGTTATGATTTGTAATTGATATCTGTGGATATTGTATTGACGGGAATATCGGGGTTGTGCCGTTATACCGTTGATTTTGAATTAAATTCACATTGATCAGATTCAGTATTGAATTGGGAATGGAATGTTGATATTATTATTCTCGATATGTCATTTCAGATCGATATTGACAGTCGTGAATTCAAAACTTCCACTTTGTCAGTTCGAGACTACAAAAGAAAGGTATAAGTCAATGTGGTACCGGGAGAACGACTCGAGTATGATATACTTGAGTTTCCCTAAATCACATACTTATTGTTATTATATGCATTGATTTGAATTGATATGCTTGTTCTATTGATTTATAGAAAGCATGTATTAGACGAGTATTAGACGAGGGATCTTGTGACATAAGTGCCAGATAGTGATGGAATCGTCACTGGCACATTGCACATTGTCACAGGACAGTGATTTGGCGATAGTGCTAAAGTCTGTGACGGATAGGTCAAGACACTGGATGTTTGGTTATATTGATGTTGAATAGAATTGTAGTTTATTCTATTACTGATATTCGATATGGAATGCCAACGTCTGGAAACCGGGATCCCTAGACTAGGATTGAGTCTAGTCTGAGACGTGGAGTCACGAGTCTGAATTGGCAGTTTTATCTTGATTATGTTTTCAGATTTTGATACATATTACTGATATCTACTTCATGCTTTATATTGATTATATGATTGCATGTTCGTTGATTTATACTGGGATGTATTTCTCACCGGAGTTATCCGGCTGTTGTCGTGTTTGTATGTGTGCATGGCAACAGGTGGGACAGGATCAGGGTCGAGGAGATGATGAGAGACCGTGATTAGAGTGGAGACTACGGACTTCGACGTTGCTGTAGATAGGATTCAGCCCTTGACATTTAGTTGTTGAACCTTAGTTTGAGTTTGATGTTTGTTGTACAAGACTTGTACTTTTATACTGATATGTATATTAGATTGAATTCCATTATGTTCCGCATTTGACACTTGTATGTTAAAAAAAAAATTTAGACCCAGATTAATTAGTTGATCCATTTATCCCAATGACGATTAAGAAGATGATTAGCGTCCGGGTCCCCACAATAAGTATGTATGACGTGAAAAATAATTATTTTTATGATGTGCGATTTGTCTTGTGTCCAAATTATGTTACGAGTTTGGAAGCCGGAGAACGTGTATGGGGACCACTCCGACCTATTCGAAGGAATTATATTATGTTAGGGAGTGATCTAAAATGTGTTTAGATATTAAAATAATAGTCCTTGGGGTGTTCCCGCGCATGGCTTCTTGCCCATTTCGGGCAGCAAGGGCAGCCCACGAAACACTACAACAAAATAAATAAAAAATTAAAAAAATTTGTTGGCCGGAATCCGGAAACGATGATGACGGCTAAGGTTTCCAAAAGTGTTTTTCTATATCAACATGTCATGGGCTTTAAGTTGTTGGACCGTAAGATGATTGAAATATTTTGTGAAATTTAAATGGGCCAAATATTTTTGTGAAAAATATTTTTTTGGGCCCTTAAGTTTAAATCTACAAAATGTGTATATATTTTCTCATAAAATAAATAATTGAAATTGGACTTTAATTACTTATAGTAAATTGTGATTTACAAAAAATTCGGTTATAAATAAATTAATTAGAAAGTGAACAAAAAGTTTGTTTACTTTGTTGATTTAATTTATATTCGTGGAGGCTAGTGGTTGGATCATGATATATAATAATGGATCAATTGATTATTGTGATAATTAATTGATGGTGTATGATATGTGATATTATGTATGAAGGATGATCAATAGCGCAAGCCTAATTTGCTAGGTGTATGCTAGGATATTTTGTGTTGAATGATTATAATAATTATCAATTTATAAGTGAGCTTGGTTTATAGCCCGTTCCTACCCCATGAGATGTATCTCTATTTTCCATGGATATTTATTTGTAAATATTATTCTAGTGGGAGATCAAGATTGGAAGATGGTGTGCTTAGATGATTATGAAGATCGAAAACATGTAAATATTTGAAGCTTATGTAATTATGCATTTGGATCCCATGCCTTCCCTAGGATTGGACGTAGGCTCGTACTTAGCTCACACAGACCATTAGTGCTAGGGCGAATTATCATCCTTGTTAAGTTTACTGTTGATAATAGATGCACGATATATTAAATAATGAGTATGTGCGTTATTATTATGATAATAACAATGTTGCATGAATCCAACAAACATACGATCAAACATGGCAAGCTTTTAAATAAAATTAATGATGAGACCTTTCAAAATTAAAAACCCTCATTTTGAATAAGATTCAAAATTAATATGAAGCCCGAAAAGGAGAATTATAAAGGTGTTTATAATTTCCATGTCTTCCATCGACGATGGATGCATGATGAACGCTACCCGTGCTCAGTGGTTGGCTCGTATTATTGGGGGGGCCCTGGATGCCGGAAAGCTGTAATATCCAATGACATGGTGATGTGAACTACGGGGAACTCATGGCAACCGTCCGTTAAGGTTCAACATCGATGGGTAAGGCTTGACACGTAAAGATGAACGACGTCATATTATTTAATATGAGTCGAGCCCCGAGCACGGGTAACGTTCATCATGCACCCATTGTCGATGAAAGACATGGAAATTATAAAATTCTTTATAATTATCCTTTTCGGGCTCCATATTAGTTTTGAATCTTATTCAAAATAAGAGTTTTTTATTTTGAAAGTCCTCATCATTAACTTTTGTTTAAAAGCTCACCATGTTTGATCATATGTTTGTCGGATTCATACAACTTTGTTATTATCATAATAATAACACACATACTCATTATTTAAAATATATCATGCATATATTATAAACAGTAAACTAAACAAGGATGATTAATCGCCCCAATCATTAATGGCTCGTGTCAGCCACACACGGGCCTATGTCCAATCCTAGGGATTGCATGGGATGCAAATGCACAATTACATAAGCCTCCAATATTTACATGACTTCAATCTTCATAATCATCAAGGCCCACCATATTCCAATCTTGATCTTCCACTATCCTAATTTTACAAATAAATATTCATGGCAAATGGGGATTCATCTCATGGGGTGGGAACGGGCTATTAACCAAGCCCATTTATAAATTGATAATTATTACAATCATTCAACACAAAATATCCTAGCATACACCTAGCAAATTGGGCTTGGGTTTTTGATCATCCTTTATACATAATATCAAATATCATACACCATCAATTAATTATCATAATAATTAATTGATCCAATATTATATATCTTGATCCAATCACTAATTGCTACTATTACAAACTAAATCAACAAAGTAAACAAAATCATTTGTTTACTTTTTAATTTATTAATTTATAACCGAATTTCATGTAAATCACAATTTACTATTAATAATTAAAGTCCAAATTCAATTATTTATTTTATGAGAAAATATATACAAATTTTGTGGATGTAAACTTAAGGGCCCAATAAGACATTTTTTACCAAAAATATTTTGGCTCATTTTAAATTTCACAAATTATGTTAGCCATCTAATTGCCCAACAACTCAAGGCTCATGACACTTTGATATTCCAAAACACTTTTGAAAACCCTAGTCGTCATCGACGTTGCCGGATCTCCGTCGCCAGATTCCGGTCAATTCACAAAAAAATTTTAAAAAAGACAAAAAAGGAGGGGTTTCGGCTGCCTGAAATGGGCAGCAACATGGGGCCGAAGATCCCCCAAAAACCGGCGAACGATTTGTTGTATCAATCATCTCATGCGGTTAGAAATTATCCTCAATATAATATCAAGTATTTGCTACACAAAACAGTAACCATAGCTCTGATACCACTTCAAAGAGGATCGGTTACGGTGTCCGGAAGCGCAACAGAAGTTTCAAAACAAAATATTTTACGAGAAAACCGAGCACAAAAACTTATTGTGTGTAGAAAATACCATAAAACACAAAACTGTCATACATAGAGTGTTTTAGAAATATACCTATCAATCACAATGATTGATGTTTTTGGCTCCAACTAAGTTGTGAACAACTTAGCTCTCTAAGGTAGACAATCTACAAGCTTCCATCACCACTCCTTGCTTAAATAGACTCCTTCCTTCAAAATTAGGTCCACCACTAACAAGATAGATCCACTCTAATTTTGCACTAGAAAAACTAGAGAATTTTTCGTTAAGAAGAGTATGCAATCCTCAACAATAGAAGAAGCAAAAATTAGAGAGATTTTAGGAAAAATTTCGGCAATAAGGGGTTGGGAGGAGAGAAGGGAAGATTTTTCTTGGTTGTGTAAAAAGTTAAAGTGTATCTCAAAGGAATGCATGCCATTAACTCAAAAGTTGCCTCCAAACTTTCACCTCCCAAGCATCCAATTTGTTTAGGCTTGTAACAATTACAAGGTCCATGGACTTATATTTAAATATCTCAAACACATTTGAGACCATTTAAACTTTACTTGATTTTACTCAAGGCCACTAATTGAATAATTATTTCTAATTAGGCTCTACATGGCCCAATGTTATTTAATTAATTAAACACTTGAATTAATTTAATTATTTGGACTCTACTAGGTCCACTAGTGTTTAATTAATTCAACACTTGAATTAATTTAATTTATTCCATAAAATTGTTTAGGAAAACCACAATTTTTAAATACATTATTTATTTGTGCCAACTTTTAATTTAGAAAAACTTCCACAAATTAAAAGTTACATTCTACATAATCTTCTTGTAGAAGTCATACTTTTATTTTCTTTGCGCTTATAAACTCCTTTATAAGCCGTTCAACACATTGAACATTTTCCTTCTCAATGGGATTTAGAAAGTTAGCACTTGTGTGACTCTCAATGGTTCAATGATACAACTAGCTGTGGGTTCACATCTCAATGTGATTCGGGACTAAACATGTCTTTATATAAGCATACCCTAGTTGCTCAATTCTTACTTATCAACTTCTTGATAATAAGAACGTCAGAACTCAAGTCTGATAATACCCAACCAATCATGTTAAATACCTAGCAGATTCTCTAGGTATCAAATGATAGTGCCTTCAAGAACCAATCTATTATGGTTAGCGTACAGTACGTCCCTTCATCTCATATATCCCGACCGATTCAACAAGTATTGGTATATTGAGAGCTCTTAAAGAATCGATACTATGTTTCATGTCGTAGTTGCATCGATGGTGTAATCTATGAAACCCCTTTCATAATTACTACCAACACTCTGATCAGAGATTTCAAACTACTTACACATGAGATCACATAGGATATCCATACCCGATGTTAAGCGGTGAATCCCTGACTACAATGCATCGACTCATATATGTTTCGACAAAACACCCAACCTTGCCACTTGATAACCCCATGAGAGTTGGTAAACAAGTCAAAGTGCAAAGCTAGCATATAGAGTTTCAATGTTGTCCCGGGTCATAAGAACTAATGGTGTACAACCATAAACTAGAACGCTTCTACTCGATAAGTGAGAAACACTTGGAAAGTCCTTTATGGAGGGTTGTTCAGTGCACTCTACAAGGAGCACCTATCTGCATGCTAGGACATCACAGTGTCCCCTACAAATGAAACATGGTACTCACATCGCAGATACTAGTCTCAAGCTCAAGAGGCCTTTTATCCTTCTTAATGGCGGCTGAATTGACTAGGAACTGTTTAGAATATACATTATTCCAAATATGAGTTTCATGATACTCATCATATGAGCATCTCATATTATTTCTACATTTGTATATTCAAGGACTTTGTCTATGCAACAAGCATGGGTATACAGATAAAGATGTGCCAAAACAATAATTTCAAATGTTATTAAAATAAAGATTGTTTATACATAGAGTTTCAATGTGAACCCTCGGCCAAAACTTGGCTCGACGGGCACCTACTCTAACAATCTCTCACTTGCACTAGAGCCAACTACCCATATGCTTCAAACCCATTGATTCGCGATTCTTCTCGAATAATGGCCCAAGTAAAGGCTTAGTTAGTGGATCAGCAACATTATCTGTGGAGCCGACTTTGTTAATCGAAACTTCTCCTCTTTCCACAATCTCTTTGAGGATGTGGTACTTTCACAATGCATGTTTGGATTTCTGATGAGACCTTGGCTCCTTCGCCTGAGCAATGGCTCCCATGTTGTCACAAAACACCGGGACTGGAGCAACTCCATTATGAATGACACCCAACTCTTGGACGAAATTCTTTAACCAAACAGCCTCCTGCATGTGTGACACGTTTCTTTCTTCGGTTGCTTGTGAAAACTCATGTTCTTGCGCATAACTAACGTTTTTATGTTTCTTGTGCAAGGGGACTGCCGAGTTAGGTGGATAAGGGGCTGTACACGTCAAGGATTATGGTGTCAAGGGGTTGGAGTCGGGTGTGGCTCGAGTTCTAGAATAGGCCGATCAAGTTCTTGGGTTTACAACTTGGTTGTTAGTGGATTGGGCGTTGGGGCTGAGCCGGCGGTGCAAAGGTCGATCCAAGACGTGGAACAGATCCTGGTGGGTCAGAGTCAAGGTCTAAGATGGCTTGAATGCTGCTGGACTTGACCACGAATCCAATCGAGCGAGTTGTTCCAAGTTTGGTCTCGGTTTGAGTTCTTTTGGTGACCTTCGGATGTGTGTTTATTACAACGTGCATGGGGCTAGGGTTTTTGTTTAGATTGGTCCATGATGGTCCTGAGGTGGGCTAGGAAATGTTGTTCACGGATGGTTTGGTTTGGTTGAGAGTAGGATAGAAGTTGGCTTTGAGGTGTTTGGGACGCCTTTCACTCGTAGGGTAAGCACCGCGGCGCTGCCCTTCAGGCGCCGCAACGCTTGATATTCGATTTAGGAGCACCACAGCGCTGATTTCGGGCGCCTAGGCACTCACCCACTGCCACAGCATCAGTGCCTAGGTGCTAGTCCGGGGATTGAAGAGATTCTAGTTTAGGTACTATTACTTCCCAATAGAAAAAGACACCAACGCTTGTTTGTTCACCTTGACTTCCGCATAATCATTCAACCATTGAAGCCTGTATGGTTGAGAATGCTTCAATGTAGGTAAACCCAATTTCTCCACCATCCACTACTAGCCACATTAGTAAGCTCCCCCCCACCCCCTTTCTATGATTAGATTGCAAACCTTTTGATTTACAAAACACATAGTGTGGAATAAGTTCACCCTTTGGTTAGTATCCTCCTCCTTTACTTTGGCACTCATGATACACCAAGTCACTAGTACTTCACCTACAACCTCCTCATAACCCTCATCAGGATCCTCTAACGCAAGCATCTCATCATCATTACCCTCGTCATCCCCCTTACTTTGTGACTCATAATCACCATAGTCATTTAATATCATTATCCTTTTATTAGGACACTGACTAGCAATATGATAAATACCTTGAAACCTAAAACATTTAATATCCCTAGAACGATTAAGAGGTGTTTCAGATTTTCCTGGCACTCCTTTTTTAGGTACCTCTTGATTGGTCTCAGTTTTGGCCTTGGTCGTCACCTTGCTCTCTTCACGTCTTACCACATTTATTCGCCAAGAAGATGATGAACTCCGAGTTTGATTGGTGCGGCCAACTTCTCGCCTCTTAAGTTGTTGCTCCACATTGATGGCCATTTGCACCATCTTGTCTAGATCCAAGTAGTGCCTAAGCTCCACTGGGTCTTGAAACTTCCTATTCAAACCACAAAAGAAACGTGCCATCATCTCCTCACTATCCTCCTCTATATTTGCCCTAATCATGACTACTTCCAACTCTTTATAGTAGTATTCGACACTCTTTATTCCTTGTCTCAAAATTTGTAGCCTCTTAAACATCTCAGCATAGTAGTGATTGGGTACAAACCTCTTCCCCACGACCCTTTTCATCTCATCCCAAATCTCAACGGGTCTCTCATTATACCTCCTCCTAGTGGTCAGTAGTTGATCCCACCAAATGAGAGCGCAGTCTAGAAATTCAACCACCGCCAACCTAACCTTCTTTTGTTGGAGTAGTGGTGACATTCAAACACAAACTCTACCCTCTTTTCCCATTCTAAGTATGCCTTCGGGTCAGATTTCCCATGAAACAATGGAATCTTCATCTTAATGCAACCCTTGTTACCATATTCCATATTCCCATTATCATATCTACCCCGTACGACTTCTCTTCTTCCTCTACCTCTTCCATTACCACCATAATTCTCATTTTAGCTTTCCTCATCTTCTACCAAATCATATTCCTCCTCTTCATCTCCTCTACTACATATTAAGGCTTGGATTTATTTCCACTAGTACTAACCTCAAGCCTATGCAACCTCTCATGTAATGGCTCTAACTCGCCCTCATCATCCTAGAAAAATGGCCGAACAACGCCTCCATTTGAAACTTAGGCTGACCTTGTTTAGCGTCATCTCCTACCTCTTTCTCCAATTTTCTTTCGGGCATTGTACCTGCAAGAAACATCAGTAGAAACAAAAGATATTCTTCACCCAAATTCTCACGGCCACTTCAAAGAAATTCACTTGTCTCTCCCTTTTTTTCTCACAACAAATATTCATCAGTCACTCCAAAGATGATTCACTCGCACTCAAGTATTTCCACTAAAATTCGAGAGTTCCCTCAAGGTGCTCAAGCTTTGGATTTGTGTATATCAAACAATCATGTTCAACTTGTGAACAATTGTGATAGACAATTGAATATGACTCACAATATGCAATAGAAAAAAATACCAAAACAAAATAATTGTGAATTGAAACATCTAGTGCTTAAAAATGATAATTTATTTTTTTTAAAAGCTAATACACAAAAATCTCATTTAAATGAATGCATGCAGGACTACGGGAAAATACCCATTTGAAAATAACCGTAATCACATGACAATAAAAAAATACTGCAGTTTAAAATTTTCCAACTCGGCCATAAAAAACGTACGTAAAAATAAACATGTAAAAACCCTGGTAATCATCAACGTGACCAAATAAGAGTAATAAAATGAATGAGAAAATGTTAATCTCCACTCCTATCCCATAAACATGATGTGCGGAAAAACACGGTCCTCGGGTTCACGTTCGCACATCTAACTCTGCCTACTCAAAATTCGGCACCTCCATCCTCCTCAACGACATTCTCACCTGCATCATTCACATCTAGTAAGTCTAAAGACTCAACACACATGTAACATTAATAGCAAGTACGTATACATAACATGCAACAGAGAAAAATACAGTAATAAAAATACATTTCATGAACTTCCAAGATCTTATGCATTATCATGGTCTATTAAAGCATAAACATCTCATAACATATCAACATATAAACCTATATGTGTTCGTTTTCTTAGTTTGAATTCCGTTTTTCATCTGTGACTCTCATATCATCATATTAGGTGATGGATAATCTACTCCCTCGATGGATGGAGTACAGGGTGCTGTGGGCCACACTCAAGATATCTGTTATCAGGGAATCACTGTCATGAACCGTAGATGGTCACGATATCAGACTATGGAGTCCACGACTGTACATAGAATCCGACCCTTAGCCTCATCCCTCTGTCTCCACTTCAGTAGCTGCTCATCTGAAGTCTTCCCTTTAGGAATTCTATCTCTTAATGTCGGCTGCACTGTTAGGGTAGCAAGATTAGGAGCACTGTCCCTGGCATAAATTGCAAGCTCAAACTGCTGAATCTCTACCTGCAACGGTCTCTATACTGATAATTGAGCGGTCAGTGCAGTCTTCCTCCTGCTCAAGGCATCGGCAACTATATTAGCCTTACCCGGATGGTAGCTAATGTCACAATCATAATCCTTCGCTAGCTCTAGCTATCTCCATTGTCTCATATTCAGCTCTTTCTGTGTGAAGAAGTACTTCAGACTTTTCTGATCAATAAAAATCCAGCACTTCTCCCCATACAGATAAGGCCTCCAAATCTTCAGAGCGAAAACCACCGCTGCTAGCTCGAGTTCATGAGTCGGGTTGTTTTTCTCATGGAATTTAAACTGTCGGGATGCTTAGGCTATAACTTTATCGTGCTGCATCAGAACTAAACCAAAACCGAGCTTCGAAGCTTCTGTATAAACCACAAACTCTCCTTTACCTGATGGCATCGCTAGAACTGGTGCAGTTGTCAACGCCTGCTTCAACCTGTCAAATCTCTCCTAGCATTCAGACCCCCAAATAAACTTGGCATTCTTCTTTGTCAAGGCGGTCATAGGAACCACAGTAGAAGAGAAGCCATGGATAAATTTCCTGTAATAACCGGCCAATCCCAAGAAGCTACGGATCTCTGTCACGCTATTGGGTACTGGCCAATCTCTGACTGCCTCAAATTTACCGGCGACGACCTATATACCATCGCGATTTACAATGTGGCTAGCTAGAACTAGCACTTAATGACTTGGCATACAACCGTCTGTCCTATAGAATTTGCAGTACGGTCCTTAGATGCTGACTGTGCTCTTCGCTGCTCCTCGAATAAATCATTATGTCATCTATAAAAACTATGAAAAAGGGATCCAAATATGGTTGAAACCCTCGATTCATGAGATCCATGAAGATCTCTGGCGCTTTCGTCAAACCAAAGGGCATCACCATAAACTCGTAGGGCAATCTGCCGCCTTGTGACCCTCCTCTTTGCATACGAAGCATTTGAAGGTGTCCCACATGCATTTTCGTAGTGTAACTTGTTGCACTTCTTACCTGGCTTCCTTTCCTCCAGCTTAGGATCCCTTGGTGCCTGAGGTGGTCGCTGCTGTCCTGGCCTTCTAAACTGTCCCTGAGGCTTCTGCTGCACCTGATACCTCGGTGGCCCTGTAAACTGCTTCTTCTGTGACTGGGATCTAGACTGGGCCCGGGATCTCTTCCGCTGCATCTCAAAATTGATATCCCTCAAGGCCTCCTCTGCCTGAAAAGCACAACCAGTCGCCTCATCATAACTAGCTGGTCTCATAAGCATTACATCCCCGAGCAAATTCATCCTGAGGCCATCCATGAAATTCCTCAACTTCTAGGCGGAATCTCTAGCAATAAAGGGCACAAAGTGACATCCCCTGTCAAAATTTCGTATAAACTCTGCCACCATCGAGTCTCCATGACGGAGACTCCTAAACTCCCTCGTCAAGCGACCCCTGACATCAGCCGGGAAATACTTACCATAGAACACCTCCTTGAACTGATCCCACGTGAGGGTAGCCAAGTTGAACTGATACCACGAGAGGGTAGTCAAGTCTACTGCATGAGCGGCTCCCTCCCACAAAAGGTGTAAGTACAGAACTTTTAAACAAATCTAAAATTTGCGGAAAAATAAAAATTTTCTTAAATAAGTAATTATCTTTCAAATTGCAATACAAATAAAATGTTTGACAAAATATTTGGAATGTAACGAACTTGCAAAAGTACTTGTTTTAAATAATAAGAAATAATTTCCTTAAAAATCAGAGTAAATGAAATAAATTTCATAAAAATCCTTGAAAACTAAGCAGTCCTCGGGTTAATCAACCGCGCAGTCCGAGCCAACTCACTCATTCCCGCCTCTTGTCTCCTCTTGCTCGTCCTCACCTGCATCGATCAATTCTAGTTAGTCTAAAGACTTAACATGTATATACTGGGAATAGCAAGTAATGTATAATAAAACCACATGTATTTTAAAGTAGATTATATGTAACTTAATTTTGAACATATTAACAATATCATACACGTGTCATCGGTTCATAAACATTTTCATAGTGGTTTAAAGGTCCTAAACATTTGCCTAGGCGCTGGCGCTAGGCACTAGTGCCGTGGTGCTGCAGTGTCGCAGCTCTAACAATGCGGCGCCACAAGGGCAGCGCCGTGGCGCTAGGCTTGTGAAGGGTGAATTTGGTGACTTTGACTTGGGAAGAATTCAAGGGGTGTTATATGATAAATATTTCACTGCTGACGTTTGTTCTAGGCTTAAGAGAGAGTTCATGAGTCTCCATCAGGGGGATTGGTCTGTTGCCGAGTTTTTATAGAAGTTTGATAAGGGCTGTAACTTTATGCCCTTGATTGCGAATGATGCTTCTTAAAAATTACGACACTTCTTAGATGTTTTGAGGCCGGCTATCCATCATGATGTGATGCTCAGCAATCCTACTAATTATACTACTACCGTTGCCAAAGCTTTTAGAGCCGAGAAGTCACTCAAAGATATTGATTGGGAGATGCAGCGAAAGAGGAATCATGTTTAGCAAGATAGTCAGCAAAATAAGAAAACTTATATGGGACCACCTAAGAAACCAGAACCACCAAAACCACAAGGACAACCACCTAGAGTAAATGTTTCGAAGGCTGATGAAAAACCACTTTGCAAGGAATGCAATCGTCCACACTATGGCAAGTGCATGTGGGGCACCTACAAGTACTTCAAGTGCGGGGAATTGGGACACATGGCTATGGATTGCACAAAGTTCTAGCAACCCACTGCTGGAAGGGTCTATGCGATGCAAGCTGAGGAGGCCGAGGTAGAGCCGGCACCGCGCTGATTTATAGTTAACCTAGTTGTTTAACATTTTACGAGGCTTTTATTGCATGAAATGTTTAAATTGGTTATGGAATTTTTGGGGATGATGAAGAACTTAGATGAGAATAGGTTGCATGCACTACTTGAGCTGAATTTAGGAGTTAACATTGGGAAATTTTGGGGGATATAATTACAATTTCCGAGATTTGAGAGTTAAGTTTGAGGGGATGAGGGATCCTAAGATTTTCATTTATCAAGACAAGGAAAATTTCGAGGACGAAATTCTTTTTAGGGGAGGAGATTTGTAACGTCTGAAAAACCAAATTTACGTAAATCACATGCATGCAAAATTATTTTAATTACTTAATTGTTTTATTTAATGGGTTATAAATGCTTGCATGATATTTATTAAATTATTGAAGTTATGATTGCAAGATTAAATGATTATATGACATGATTTCATGAAATTTTACCCGAATATTCGATAATAGGCAGGGTAAAGGTGACCGGTAACGACCAAGAAAAGAATATTTATTTTTCATTAAATAATTACAAGGCATCCTAATATGATTAAAAATGATTTAATTTTTCTAAAAATGTCGAGGTCAAATTATTTTACGAGTCGAGCTCGATTTTATCCGTGAAGCTGTTTTTGGGCAAACAAAAGACTTTTAAAAAATCAAATTCATTATTTTTGAAAATTAATTTTTATAAATTTTTAATATTTAATTAAGTAAGTGTTATTGGGGCAAATTTAACTAAATTGAGTAGGCTCAATTGCTCCTAAGCTTGCAAGCCCAAAACTCAAGCCAATTAGCATGCAATTAAATCGATAAATAAGTAAATCAAGTGTTTATTCACTCCATAAACACTTCAATCAGACAAAAAACACACACTTTTTGAACAGTATAATTCGAAAATTTGGAGAGGAAGAAAAGCTAGGATTCTTCATCGTCCGGTCGTCCATCTTCGCACCATCGCCAACGATTGAATATTCGAGCGTTATAAACGCAAAGGCCTGTTTCTAAACTCATTTAAGCATCATTAAAATCATAATATGCATGTTTTAATTTTTTATGCATGAAAAATATGTTTCTACCATTGTTTCGTCGTTTCGTCAAATATTTTCAAAAGTTTCAACGCTTTTACGTAGATGTGATCATGGTATGATTTCCAACGAGTACGCTGCCAAGGTAGGATGAAACATGAATGAATATGATTAAATTAAAGGGAAACACATGATAGAAATCGAGGGGTAGGCTAAGGAGAGAAGGCTAGAGTTTTCTAGGTGCAAACCTTCATGCTTGGCTTTAAGAGGGTACGGCCTGGTGCAAGGGGACTCACGGCTTGTCCAGGGCTTGGTTTGGGGCCTGGGATGGATAAAATATTTGAAAGATTTAAGTTAAGGAATTTATTGAGTGGATCGAGTTGCGCGGTACACTACCGAGGGACCTTTATTTTCCGCACTAGCTTGATAGATAAAATATTTGAAAGATCTATGTTATGGAATTTATTAGAGATATTTTTATGAATTAATTTTATGTTATATGATCTTTTGAAAGGTCGATGTAGAATTTTTGTTTTGTTGATGATTTTTAGGGATATTTTTATGAATTTGAGATTGCAAATGTTAAATTATTATGATTTATGAATATGTTAAGCTATTATATTTAGCAATTTTGAGTTTATTAGTGTAAAAAAAAATAGTTAAGTCGATGTCGTTTCAAGTAACACATATAAAGTGAGTTGGAGCAATCAATCCAATGAGCCAGTTTGTTTTGTCGCTTCAAAACAATCTAAGAACTGTTATGGTATAAAAGGTTGAACCACCTTAATTTCAAAGCCATTGCACAAATGAGTAAACATGAACTGGTATCTGTTTGCCAAAGATCGAGTTTTCAAAGATAAAATTTGTTCAACATGTTTAAGCAATGTCTTATATGTGTTAAATTATTTTAAATAGGTATATATATTTAGTTCTTTATGCAATTTAATATGTTTTCATAACTTTTTAGTTTTCAGAAGAATATTCGATACCGAACCAGGAATGGATGCCGGAGACGATTAAGATGTTAAAAATTTAAGTTATATTTTTTATTTTAATTCAAAAAAATAGCATTTTAAAGGATTTATAAACTTTAGCATTTTTTGGACTAAATTTAATTTATCGAGTGAAATAGAAACGCTAAACATTTTTCAATTAGCAAAGTTCGTAATTAAGGGATTTTATTATGTCCACTCGAAATAAAATATTTTAATAGTTATTTTTATGAATCAGTTAATTAAATTAGGTAGGATTTAATTATGGATAGAATTTAAAACTTGTGGGATTCTTATTTTAAAAAATTAGAAGGCTAAATTAAAAATTTAAATTGTAAGGTCTTAATTAGTAAATTAAATTAGTGTTTTAATTAAACTAAAACACCTAATAAACATCTTAAGCAATCTATAAAAGAATCCTACCCTAACAATACAACACAACTCACGTAAGACCATAACACAACACACACATTCAAAGCACAGATAGCTGGGACAGAAACAAGCGGATGTGCGCAGGTTGAGTCACGCGATGAGGATGGTCACGGCTTTGGAATTTGTGAGGCTTGGGCACAGGTCTGGGCTGGAAAGGGCTAGACCATGGGCTTAATTTGGGTCTTAGGTTCGAGTCTAGGGCTTGGTTTGGGGCTGGTTCACGTTGGTTAATTGTGGAGTCTAGAGAAGTGTATATGTGTCATATCGCGCCTACATGGGTTGTGTTCATGCGTGGGTGTGATTCATAGTTAAAGTGATTTGGTCATGTTTCGGGGTTGTTCTAGGGTCTTGGACAATAGATTAGGATGTTCGCTAAGTATGGTTCGAGTCTCGAGTCGTTCGGCAAGTCGTAAGTTGTTTTATTTAATCTGAGAATAGTACGTGTCCAAGTGCATCTTCGTGGATATGGTTTATTGGTTAAATTATGAAGTTGTGACAGCATGTTCAGGGCGATCCAACAAGGTTCACAATGTTTGTAAGTATGTATGATGTGCAAATTAATTATTTTTGAGGTATGCGATTTTTTTGTGGCCAAATTATGTAACGGGTTTGGAAGCCGGAGAACATGTCCGGGAACCTCTCCAACCTCTTCAGAGGAATTATTTTATGTTAGAGAGTGGAATCCAATCAAAGGGATGTGGTGATCCTTGCTGGCCCTGTAATGTGATTTAGTTTGATCAAACGATTTATGTGTATGGGCTACTTGAACTGAACAGAACTCAACGCTAAATCATTTACTATTACGATTACGATTACGATGACGAGTATGAAAATATAATTTTATGGAAATATTTATGCAGGAAAGTCGCATTATATATATTTATGCTTATATTATTCTATGTACGAGTTATGTTTAAAATTTCATGGATTTTTATTACGTATTACTTGTTATTCACGGTTTATGCATGTTGAGTCATTAGATTCACTAGACTTGATTTATACAGATGATGTAATTGAGGAAACTGTTGGTGGTGACAAGTGAGCAGGCTCGGACTAGCGGCAGTGCAAACGTGAGGACCTTGTATTTCATTATCGTTTTAATTTTGCACGTTTAAAACCATTTTCTCAAATTTTGTGCCTTGGTGTCGGTGACTAGTAATTTGAGACTTTTTATATTATATTATATTTTTTGAAAATTATGGTAGATGATTTTAACTTCGATTTCATGGTTGTGATATTTAAAATGATGGAATTTTAATATTAATTTTATTTTAGTATGAGTTGTGATCGTTAATTTAATTTATGAGCTATATTTATAATAAATAATTCAATAAAAAAATTCAAAAATTTCCGCAAACATCAAAGTAGTAGTATTTTAAGACATGGTTTGTCAAAGTTGGTATCAAAGCACAAGGTTTCCTGATAAAGGCTTTTGCCACTGCTGGTTGCGAGATGCTCAGGAAGTCACGCCTCAAGTCTCTAATTTTTTACATTTTATATGAATTAAGTGTTACATAAGAGTTTCTTTAAACTGCATGTTTAAGTTTTTTAACCATTTTGGCTTGTTATATGAGTAGTTCGGTTATGCATGTTGGTTACGTGTTGGATTAAATTATGGTACAATATTCCTCCTCGACGTGTGATTGACCGCGAGAGCCGTAGGCACGTGATGAGCAGAGTGTTTACCCTCCACGTCCACCATGAGACCTTCAGGCCCAGATGCTTACGAGCGTGACTCAGTCGTTTGCGCAGTTTGCGCGGAACAATGCTGATGTGGATAGGAAGACGAGGCTTGAGGCAGTATATGAGAGATTTCGTAAGATAGACCCTAAGGATTTTGGGGGTAAGACTGATCTTATGGTGGCTGAGGAAGGATTAAGTCCATAGAAGTGATATTTACTTTTATGGTGCTGTAAGATGCTGACAGAGTTAGGTGCACCACTTATTTGCCAAAGGATGATGCTCAACTCTGGTGGGAAGAAGTATCTGTGTCGGTGAATCTACAGACTCTGGCTTGGGAAGGCTTCAAGAAGGTATTCTACTCCAAGTACTTCACTGATGAGGTACTGTCGAGCCCTTAGCTCCTAATCGTTATTACAACGCAATCTGATTAGGGTTAATTAATTACAGCGGAAAACGAGTTTAAATTTTCTTTACAATGAGCCTAAAATATTTCTTCTATAATATAAATACTAAAAATAGTATTTCATCTCACGTCATAAACATGCCCACACGTAATCAAAACCAATCATATACAAACAACTCATATCCTCGGGACATGCCCCGGTATATAGATACATATACATATATACTGGGAACAAGACATAAACATAAAACCTCAGCCCAAGCTGTGGCTCTCTCCAGAAGTACCCTCTCCGGTCTCCTGATATCCTGGAGTACCTGCCATTGTCCACACACAAAGACAACAACAGCCCCCCTTGGGGGTGAGCAAAGCTCCGTATGGAGCAACCAATCATATATACCACAGATATCTAAAAAATGATATATGATGTGCAATTCATGTATGTCGTGGAGGTATCAGGTCAAATGCCCATCCACTGCTCCAAAAACTAGGCCTTGAAGACATCCCATGTGACTTCAATCCCGGCCTCTTTCAGTCCAATCTCAGCGGCTTCCCACAAAGATTTAGCTCGGTCCTTCAACTGATAAAGAGCAAGTTTCAGTCTCCGAGCCTTGGAATATTCCACAATATTAAACAAGTGCTCGATATCTTTCAGCCAGGCCTCAGCTCTTTCAGCACTCTCAGTGCCAAAGAACCTCGGTGGTTTCAAATCCTGGAATCGAGCCATCACTACATCCATGGACAATCCTTCAAATTGCCCAACAATCCTCTCAGTACTGCTACTCGCAGTCTCATTTGTGGAATCCATCTACAAATCAAAAGATGAATATCACAATTTCATAATCTCATCATCTCATATCGTCAATCTCATCAAATACTTACTCAATTCAAATCAAATAAGAGCAAGTAATACAAATAATTCAAACACATACGCACAATTCATTTGTGCCTATTCAAATGTACACAAGACTCAATCGAGCATTCCCAGCAATGCTCTGATACCATCTAGTGTGGGGCCCTTGGCTCCTAATCGTTATTACAACGCAATCTGATTAGGATTAATTAATTACAGCGGAAAACGAGTTTAAATTTTCTTTACAATGAGCCCAAAATATTTCTTCTATAATTTAAATACTAAAAATAGTATTTCATCTCATGTCATAAACATGCCCACACGTAATCAAAACCAATCATATACAAACAACTCATATCCTCGGGACATGCCCCGGTATATAGATACATATACATATATACTGGGAACAAGACATAAACATAAAACCTCAGCCCAAGCTGTGGCTCCTTCCAGAAGTACCCTCTACGGTCTCCTGATATCCTGGAGTACCTGCCATTGTCCACACACAAAGACAACAACAGCCCCCCGTGGGGGTGAGCAAAGCTTCGTATGGAACAACCAATCATATATACCACATATATCTAAACAATGATATATGATATGCAATGCATGTATGTCGTGGAGGTATCAGGTCAAATGCCCATCCACTGAGCACATGTCAGAATCAATCGAATTGCTATCAAATCAATGCTCGAGCTGGCACACCGACCAATATGGGATACTCGTATGATAGCGTCGGCAAAGCGCCATCAAATCCCAAATCTCATATCCAATCATATAGGGCCACAATTGTCTATGCTTTACGGGTCATATAATACCGGCATAGCGATTGTGTTCACAAACCCCGGAATCCAATCAAATCATATCAGGGTATCCAAGGATCATAGTTCAACGTGCATGTCATGTATCGATGTATGCATAAAATGATGTGTGTTAACAAAACATTTATTTTATACATCGATATCTCAATCTCAATGTCATGTATGCCACATCAATCAACAAATAAGACATATAGACACATAATTTCATTCCAATCAATCAAATCAATTCAACATATATCATATAATACAGATACCTGTCGTATGTTACCCGGTCGCAACATACCTCAATTCTTCGTTTCCAGTTGATGTAGCTTGAAGATATTGATATTACACTTTATCTACATCAATAACATACTCATTCCAATCAATAACATATTCCAAAATCATTAATATGAGTTTCAAATATCATTTGAAACTTCAAAAATTCATATCAAATCAAATTAATATCATAATTCAATTCCGACTTCGAATATAACTTTCTTGTCGGTTATTCTACTACATATCAGAAATTCAACTTCAAATACATACTATTCCAGCACTTTGATATTTAGAGCTGCTGGAACTAGAAGAAAATTAGCTCAGTCAGAAGCTCTCGACGCGAAGATCACAAATATATAATTTGTTTCGCGTTTAGACAGTGTTTCGAAGTCGATTCGGACGAAAGAAAATCGAAATCTCTCAAATTCCCTCGAAATTGTTGAAATTAACTGACGGAGGAAGGAAAGAGAAGAATTTATTCTTATCCCACCGCCTCTTGCGCTCGGGCGGTAGAATTCTTGCGCCCGAGCGCGAGACATTCTGCCCCCGGCCTCCACTTGTACCGCGCTCGGGCGGTCACAAACTACCGCTCGGGCGCGGCATGTTCTGTCCGAGAACATTATTTACATCGCGCTCGGGCAGTCAGAAACTACCGCTCGGGCGCGAAGTGTTCTGCCCGCATACTCATTTTACATATCCTGGCGCTTGGGCGGTCATTTTCTACCGCCCGGGCGCCACACATTCTGTTCAAATATTTATTTTTGTACTATATTGGCGTCCGACTTCTCTAATCGAGATCTTACAACGTCAAGTCATATTCATTATTCATTTCTCAATTTCATTGTCATAATATACATCAAATGTATAATCACATATCAAATTCATGAATTATCGATAATCATATAGGATTTACGATAATACGATACACGGTCCTTACATTTCTCCCCCTCTTAAAAGATTTTGTCCTCGAAATCTCAAACATCTCTATATACATAACATTGGCAAACATACATATGTCACCAGTTATAGTATATATCAAAACTAAAATCAGTAAAAGGATCAGAATACATCGAATACAATGGAACAGATGGACTAGCATCAAATAAATGCGGATATGATTCTCGCATTTTGCTTTCCAATTCCCACGTCGACTCTTCAACACCATGCCGTGTCCATTGCACTCGTACTAAATGAATCGATTTATTTCTCAATATCTTTTCCTTTCGATCCATAATACGAACAGGTTGTTCGACATAGGAAAGAGAAGGATCCAGTTCAACCTCGTCAGGTGCAAGTACATGTGATGGATCCGGTTCATATTTCCTCAGCATAGAAACATGAAACACATCGTGAATAGCAGATAGAGCTGGTGGCAATGCCAATCGATATGCAAGATCACCAACTCGATCCAGAATTTCGTATGGACCAACATAAAGAGGAGATAGTTTCCCTTGCATGCCAAATCGAACCGTGCCTCTAAAGGGAGATATTTTCAGAAATACTCTGTCACGTTTCTGGAATTCCAAGGGTCGTCTTCATTTATTCTTATAACTCGTTTGACGATCCTGAGCATCTTTCATCCGCTGCCGAATTAATTGAACCTTATCGTTCATTTCCTGCATCATTTCAGGTCCAGTCATTTGTCTCTAACCAATTTCATCCCAGAATAGCGGTGATCTACATCGTCTCCCATATAGAGCTTCAAACGGTGCCATACCGATACTCGCCTGAAAGCTATTATTATAAGAAAATTCAACCAATGGTAAGGCATCCTGCCATCCCATTCTGAAGTCCATCACAATAGCACGCAACATATCCTCTAACGTTTGAATCATACGCTCGATCTGGCCATCAGTTTGAGGATGATAAGCAGTACTCATAGCCAAACGCGTACCCATCGCTTCCTGTAAACTACCCCAGAATTTAGAAGCAAATCTGGGATCACGATCAGATACAATCGAGACTGGCACACCATGCAATCTCACAACATTCTCAATGTATAAACGGGCCATTTTCTTATAAGGATTAGTCCGTTCATACGGAAAAACATGCGCAGATTTCGAAAGCCGATCAATAATAACCCAAATAGCATCACATCCCTTGGGCGAACGAGGTAAATGAGTCACAAAATCCATATCAATATGTTCCCAATTCCATTTCGGGATTTCAAGACTATGGAGCAATCCTCCCGGTTTCATTCTCTCGGCTTTCACTTGCTGGCAGACAAGACATTTCGAAATAAACTCAGCAATGTCCTTCTTCATACATTTCCACAAGAATTGAGGTCTCAATGTCAAATGCATCTTTCGACCTCCAGGGTGAATACTGTATTTGCTACAATGTGCTTCTCGAAGAAGGGCATATTTCAAATCAGAGTCATCAGGGACTACCAGCCCACCATTAAGTCGTAAAGAACCATCAGAAGAAATATGAAATCCAGATTGATGTCCTGCCGATACCAGTTCTTTCGACTTTTGGATCTGAGCATCGCTTCGTTGGGCCTTTCATATCTTCGATATCAAATTCGGCTCAATTTGCAATGCTGAGACAGTGACAAAATTCCAATTCGAGTGAAAAGTCCAGCCAGAAGTACATATATCCTCATGTACCTTGGCGACACTGACAGAAGCTAAAACAGAATCATAAACTTTACGGCTCAAGGCATCCGCAGTAACATTCACCGATCCAGGGTGATATTGAATCTCACAATCAAAATCCTTCAGGAGATCCATCCACCTGCATTGCCTCATATTCAGATCAGATTGAGAAAAGAGATATTTCACACTCTTATGATCTGAATAGATAACAAACTTTTCTCCGTACAAGTAATTGCGCCAGATCTTCAAAGCAAACACAATGGCGGCCAATTCAAGATCATGAACAGGATAACGTGTTTCATGAGATTTCAATTGATGAGGCGCATAAGCAACCACTTTGCCATGTTGCATCAGAACACAGCCCAAACCTTTACCAGACGCATCTGTACACACAACAAATCCTCCGGTACCTGAGGGAATAGTTAGCACAGGTGCTGTGGTCAATCTCGTCTTCAATTCAAGAAAACTAGCTTCACATTCATCTGACCAAATGAATCGCTGATTCTTCTGTGTCAGTTGAGTAATAGGTTTAGCTATCTTCGAAAATCCTTCAATAAAACGACGATAATATCCCGCTAAACCCATGAAGCTAAGGATCTCAGGAACATTCGTAGGTCTTGGCCAATTCAACACAGCTTCGACCTTCGAAGGATCAACAGATATGCCATGTTTCGAAATGACGTGGCCTAAAAACACCACTTTGTCCATCCAGAACTCGCATTTGGACAATTGAGCATACAAATGACTAGTACGAAGAGTTTGAAATACCAGTCTCAGATGTTCAGCATGCTCCTTTTTCGATTTCGAATACAGAAGAATATCATCAATAAAGACGATAACGAATCGGTCAAGATAATCTCGGAAGACACGATTCATTAAGTCCATAAAAATAGCAGGAGCATTCGTAAGACCAAAAGGCATAACCAAGAATTCATAGTGGCCATACCTCGTACGAAAACCAGTTTTGGGCACATCTTCGTCTCGAACACATACTTGATGATACCCAGAAGGAAGATCAATCTTCGAGTATACAGAAGTACCCTGAAGCTGATCAAATAAATCATCAATACGAGGAAGTGGGTACTTGTTCTTCACAGTAGCCCGATTCAATTGCCTATAGTCGATACACATCCGCATAGTACCATCTTTCTTTCGAACAAATAAAACTGGAGCTCCCCAAGGTGATACACTCGGTCGAATATACCCCTTATCGAGAAGATCCTGTAATTGTTCTTTCAATTCTTTCAGTTCCAATGGTTCCATGCGATAGGGAGCTTTCGAAATAGGCGCAGTCCCCGGCACAAGATCAATACTAAACTCAACTTCTCGATGAGGAGGAAAATCAGGAATCTCATCGGGAAATACATCCGGGAATTCTTTCGCAACAGGAATCTTAGATAAAGAAGACTCCTTCTTCGAAATATCAATAGCGTAGATAAGATAACCCTCATCTCCACTAGTCAACAATCGGGACATTTTCAAGGAAGATACCAATGGAATTTTGGCTTGGGAACCCTTGCCATAAAATTTCCACTTGGGTCCAGCAATCGGTCGAAATCGAACCACTCCATGACAACAATCAACAATAGCTCGATTTGTTGTCAAGATATCCATGCCAACAATACAATCAAAGTCGTGCATTGGGAGGAAAATAAAATTCAGAAATACCACATTATCCTCATATATCAATACACAATTATGCACAACTATTTTAGACAAAATAATCTTCCATGCTGGCGTGGCTATCGACAAAGTATCATACAACGGGGTACACTCAATATCGTGAGATGCAACAAATGCATGAGATATGAATGAATGAGATGCTCCTATATCAAATAAAACACGTGCAGGATAATCGCAAAACGTGCAAATACCTGCAATCACGCCTCCAGGAGCTTCTCTCGCCTGATCCTCAGTCATGGCGTACACTCTCACTTGAGGAGGAACTTGGGCACTCTGACCACCCGGTCCTCGATATCGTGGGACACTCGACTGCTGAAAAGATGGAAGAGGAACAGCAGGTCTCGTCATACCAGGGCCACCTCTAAATCCTTGCTGGGGTTGAGCAGAATTCGTACCCCTGTTCGGACATACTCGAGAGAAATGGCCTTCCTGACCACATTGATAACAAATACCAAACATACCTCGACACTGCTCGATAGTATGTTTGCCTCTACAATGGCTAAAATAGGGAGCAATCACAGGACTCCCTCTCTGTGATCCACTAGAGCTCGAAGAAGACGAAGAAACAGAACCAGTCTTCTTAATCTTCTTACCTCTCGGCCTCAAAATAGGCTGCTGAGCTGAAACCGGAGGTGGAGGGGTATACTGTGGACCTCCTCTCCTAAGTCCAGCCTCGGCTGCCTTGGCTCGTTCAACTGCCTCTGCGTAGCTGGTAGGCAATCCAGAAACAACATAAGTATATAAAGCAGGATGTAATCCATTTACAAACCTGTTATATTTTGCCCTCGCATTCCCAGCTACGTGAGGTGCATACTTCAACAGAGTAGAAAATTTTGAAGCATACTCTGCAACAGACATCGTTCCCTGCTGCAGATTATTAAATTCATTCTCCTGAGCTGTATAATAAGGAGGAGAGTACTGCTCCAAAAACTAGGCCTTGAAGACATCCCATGTGACTTCAATCCCGGCCTCTTTCAGTCCAATCTCAGCGGCTTCCCACGAAGATTTAGCTCGGTCCTTCAACTGATAAAGAGCAAGTTTCAGTCTCCGAGCCTTGGAATATTCCACAATATTAAACAAGTGCTCGATATCTTTCAGCCAGGCCTCAGCTCTTTCAGCACTCTCAGTGCCAAAGAACCTCGGTGGTTTCAAATCCTGGAATCGAGCCATCACTACATCCATGGACAATCCTTCAAATTGCCCAACAATCCTCTCAGTACTGCTACTCGCAGTCTCATTTGTGGAATCCATCTACAAATCAAAAGATGAATATCACAATTTCATAATCTCATCATCTCATATCGTCAATCTCATCAAATACTTACTCAATTCAAATCAAATAAGAGCAAGTAATACAAATAATTCAAACACATACGCACAATTCATTTGTGCCTATTCAAATGTACACAAGACTCAATCGAGCATTCCCAGCAATGCTCTGATACCATCTAGTGTGGGGCCCTTGGCTCCTAATCGTTATTACAACGCAATCTGATTAGGATTAATTAATTACAGCGGAAAACGAGTTTAAATTTTCTTTACAATGAGCCCAAAATATTTCTTCTATAATTTAAATACTAAAAATAGTATTTCATCTCATGTCATAAACATGCCCACACGTAATCAAAACCAATCATATACAAACAACTCATATCCTCGGGACATGCCCCGGTATATAGATACATATACATATATACTGGGAACAAGACATAAACATAAAACCTCAGCCCAAGCTGTGGCTCCTTCCAAAAGTACCCTCTACGGTCTCCTGATATCCTGGAGTACCTGCCATTGTCCACACACAAAGACAACAACAGCCCCCCGTGGGGGTGAGCAAAGCTTCGTATGGAACAACCAATCATATATACCACATATATCTAAACAATGATATATGATATGCAATGCATGTATGTCGTGGAGGTATCAGGTCAAATGCCCATCCACTGAGCACATGTCAGAATCAATCGAATTGCTATCAAATCAATGCTCGAGCTGGCACACCGACCAATATGGGATACTCGTATGATAGCGTCGGCAAAGCGCCATCAAATCCCAAATCTCATATCCAATCATATAGGGCCACAATTGTCTATGCTTTACGGGTCATATAATACCGGCATAGCGATTGTGTTCACAAACCCCGGAATCCAATCAAATCATATCAGGGTATCCAAGGATCATAGTTCAACGTGCATGTCATGTATCGATGTATGCATAAAATGATGTGTGTTAACAAAACATTTATTTTATACATCGATATCTCAATCTCAATGTCATGTATGCCACATCAATCAACAAATAAGGCATATAGACACATAATTTCATTCCAATCAATCAAATCAATTCAACATATATCATATAATACAGATACCTGTCGTATGTTACCCGGTCGCAACATACCTCAATTCTTCGTTTCCAATTGATGTAGCGTGAAGATATTGATATTACACTTTATCTACATCAATAACATACTCATTCCAATCAATAACATATTCCAAAATCATTAATATGAGTTTCAAATATCATTTGAAACTTCAAAAATTCATATCAAATCAAATTCATATCATAATTCAATTCCGACTTCGAATATAACTTTCTTGTCGGTTATTCTACTACATATCAGAAATTCAACTTCAAATACATATTATTCCAGCACTTTGATATTTAGAACTGCTGGAACTAGAAGAAAATTACCTCAGTCAGAAGCACTCGACGCGAAGATCACAAATATACAATTTGTTTCGCGTTTAGACAGTGTTTCGAAGTCGATTCGGACGAAAGAAAATCGAAATCTCTCAAATTCCCTCGAAATTGTTGAAATTAATTGACGGAGGAAGGAAAGAGAAGAATTTATTCTTATCCCACCGCCTCTCGCGCTCGGGCGGTAGAATTCTCGCGCCCGAGCGCGAGACATTCTGCCCCCGGCCTCCACTTGTACCGCGCTCGGGCGGTCACAAACTACCGCTCGGGCGCGGCATGTTCTGTCCGAGAACATTATTACATCGCGCTCCGGCAGTCACAAACTACCGCTCGGGCGCGAAGTGTTCTGCCCGCGTACTCATTTTACATATCTTGGCGCTCGGGCGGTCATTTTCTACCGCCCGGGCGCCACACATTCTGTTCAAATATTTATTTTTGTACTATATTGGCGTCCGACTTCTCTACTCGAGATCTTACAACGTCAAGTCATATTCAATATTCATTTCTCAATTTCATTGTCATAATATACATCAAATGTATAATCACATATCAAATTCATGAATTATCGGTAATCATATAGGATTTACGATAATACGATACACGGTCCTTACAGGTACACTCCAGACTGATTACGGAGTTTATATTGTTGAGACAGGGAGACCGCAGTGTGGCGGAGTTTGTGAAAAAAATCGAGTAGGGATGTCACTTCATTCCCTTGATAGCTGATGACGCAAGGGTGAAACTGAGGCACTTCATGGATGGATTACGGCTGATCTTGCGGCATGATGTTCGTATAGCTGGTCCTCCTACTTATCTCGTTGTAGTGACTACATCTTTGGCAGCGGAACAGGATCAAAAGGAAATCGCGATTTACAGGCAGGGCAAGAGACCATTACAGGCGCCTCAGTGGTAGTTTCAGCAGCCACCTGAGAGGCCGTTTCAAGGGCTTAACAAGGGCAAATTATAGCAACCACCACAGAAGAAGGCTGCTCAGAAGACTACTGAATATCCGGTGCTCCCAAAGTGCATCCGCAAGTATGAAGGAGAGTGTCTATGGGGTTCACACAAGTGCTTCAAGTGTGGATCTGCTGATCACATGCTTAAGAACAAGCAGCCGACTCAGGGCTGAGTCTTTGCGATGCATGCTGAGGAGGCAAACCAAGACACTACAGTCTTGACAAATAATATGATTTATTCAGCACCACATTATTCAATAAAATTCATATTCATGGTTTGAAATTTTTGGGTATACTAGTAGGCTAATTTTCGAAATTTGCATGAGAACTTTAGGATAGTGGGCTCAGTATGTGCATAAGATTATGTTTATCCCATTTTGTGAATTCTTAGGTGGTGTATATTAATATTCTCCCAGGGAGAATCTATATAACGGAAGTAGCCACGAATGCTCTGTTAGATTTCGGGGTTAATTATTCTATCATATCAGACGTCTTTGTGAGTTATTTGTGAGTCAAGCTCACTAGGCTGTATATGAGTTATTCTGTGACCGTTCCACTGGGGAGAAACTGTCTACCTCAAGTGTGGTCAGAGACTTGAGTCTCGAGCTATAGGGTCACACATTCTAGGAAAGGATTGGTTGTCAAAGAGTGGAGTATAACGTCCAAAAAACCAACATACGTAAACCACATGTCTGCAAATAAATTAAATTGCATAATTATTTTATTTAATTGATTTTAAATGCTTGGAAGATACATATTAAATGATTAAAATTATGATTGCATGATTAAATGATTATATGACATGATTTCATGAAATTGAAGGATTTTACACGAATATTCGATAATAGACTGGGGAAAGGAGACCGGGGACGAACAAGACAAGAAATAAATATTTTTCATTATATATTTTCAAGGCTTCTTAATATGATTAAAGATGATAATTTTTTTCTAAAAAAAATTGAGTTTGAATTATTTTACGAGACGAGCACGATTTTACCTTGGAAACCGGTTTTGGGTAAACGAGGAGTTTTTAAAAGATCAAAAATATTATTTTTGGAAACTAATTTGTATAAAATTTTATTTTACAATTAAATAAGTGTTATTGAGCCCAATTTAACTAATTTTGAGTAGGCCCAAAACCAAAACCCATTATCATGCAAATTAAATCTATAAAAAAATGCAAACCTAGGTCTTTTGTTCATTATCACACACCTACACATACGCAAAATTTGAAATACAGGAGAGGATGAAAAGCTAGGGTTCTTTGTCGTCCGATCGTCCCATCTTTGCACCCTCGCCAACGATTGAATATTCAAGATTTTTAAATGCAAAGGCACATTTTATAAACCCTTGACACATCATTCAAACATAATATTCATATTATAATTATTTTGCATGAAAAATATTTACGTTCGATTAATTAACGGCATGACGAATATTTTCAAAATTTTGACGATTTTATGCTTAGTTTTGAAATGTTGTGATTTCTAAGGGTTAGGCTGCCAACATAGGATGATCTATGAATAAAACATAGGATGATTTAAGGTGGAAACGAGGCTGGAATTTAGAGGGCTAGGGACAGGAAGGCGCCTAGGGTTTTCCTAAGGTACCTTGATGGTAAGGGCTTGGCTAGTGTGCATGGTGGCTCGCGGCTCGGCCAGGGCTTGGGTAGAGACTTGTGCTGGACGTGGTTCAGGGTTAAGAAGAGTCCTAGCCTTGGGCTTGTGGATAACAGTTGGAGAAGAGTCCACAAGGGGTAGGACTCTTCCCCAAGCAAGCAGATGGAGGGCTGGAGCTAGGGCGGCTCACAGCAGAGTTGGGGCTGGCCAAGTGGGTCCAGTAGAGTCTTAGGTGAGTCCTAAAAAGGTTAAGGACAAGCTGGCTTGAAGGAAGAGGGGCCGCGAACCCTACAGCCTGATGCGCATGCACGAATGCGTGGGGGCTAGTTCGCGTGGCTTCTGCGTTGCTTCAGTGGATTGGGCTGGGTTCGATTTGGTCTGGGCATGGTCGAGGGAAGGTCATGGGGTCGTGGGGTTGAGTGTTAAGTGATTACATGGGTGCTAGTCGGGTAGGAGTCCTAGGCGTGAAGAAGCTACTCGCGCGGCTCTCGTGACTTATGTGCAGGGTTCGTGCATGTGCTAGGAGCTGTTTCCTTGGGTCACGACTGGTTAGTTGGGTCCCTAGGTGGGTTGGTTAGGGTTTGTCTCAAGGTGGCTTAAGCGTGGTTCGAAAAAATTGGGAGATGGCTCAGTGGGTTCTTGTAAGGTCGAAAAGTGAGTTTAATAGAAATAGGTTTGAACTGTGGGCCCTCGGGGGTGGCTCTTGGCTCACAAGGATAGTTTAGGTATTAAAAAGCCTGTGTTTAAATTTTAGCATCAAAATATTCAAGTTTGATTTAATTTGGGAATTAAACTTCTCACGAGTTAGTAATTAAGGAATTAAATCTAAATCCTCGAATTTAAGTTAAATAAAAATATCTAAAATTAGATTTAAGCTTAAATAATTATTTGGTATAATCCATGTCATTAAAAGTAAGAAAAGGTGAAAATCGAGAAATATTACGTCGAGGAGCAAAATGATAAATTTACACTTAGGTAATACGAAAAAGGTTCGCAGCGTGTCGAAGGATCATAACACATGTTAAATGATTTATTATGATTATTTTGATGAAAATATGATATTTTATGATTTATGGTAAAGTTGGGCAATTTTTACCGTTAAAATTCTGTTTTTGAATGTCATAATATTTTATGCTTTAAAAAGAAAAAGAAAAATATTTTGAAGGATGTGAATTGACAAAGCACAGAATAGAGGATATGTGTGGGCGTTTTAAGAAGGAACGATGAACTTTCAGTTTTATGGGATGTCGTGAGGGAGAAGGTCTCAGAGGGAGCCCATTTATGGGAGAAGGTCTCAGAAGAAGCCCATTTATGGGAAAAAGCCTCAGAAAGAGCCTGACGATCGGATTTCCATGGGGATGCCTAGTACCCGTCCCCATGGACCATGTGGAGCTAATGTCTGATCAATCGACCAGAGGATGCTAATCACTTTCAAGGATCAAACTTCACCAAAATGATAGAGGGTTGAAAGCTTTGTGATTATATGATTTTACGATTTACGATTTATTTATGCTTATAAGATATTTTAAATAAAAGTATGATTTTTAATGTATATGTTTGTATATGTATTACTTTCTACTCGTGTTTATAACTTGTTGAGTCATTAGACTCACTAGGTTTGAATATTGCAGGATTTGATGATATGAGAGAGGCGCTGACACTTGAGTGGATCGAGTGCGGCAGTACACTCCCGAGGGATATTTATCTTTCGCATTAGCTTGATATATAAAATATTTAAAAGATTATTGATAATTAATTTATTAGAGATTTTTATGCTTTATTTTGGTGTTAGTTGATCTTTTTATAGGTCGACGTAGGAATTTTGGTTAGTTGATGTTTTATAGATTTTTATGCACTTGAGATTTCAAATGTTAAATTATTATGATTTATTGAAATGTTAAGTTATTTTTAATTAGTAATTTTTGAGTTTATGGTTTATATAAAAAAAATTTAGTAGAGGTCGTTTCAGAGTGTCAATCGATTTCCAACGAAAGTCAGTGAGGGTAAGACTACTAGGTGAGGAGGAGTTTGTATTCAAGCCAACTGGACGCAACAACACCCCGCAGTTGATATCATGTCTTCAGGCGAGGAAGCTTATGCTTAGGGGCTGCCAGGAATTCTAGCGAGCATTATTTCAGCCCCTGTTGGTACCTGTAATGCAGTAACAGACGTCTCAGTTGTCAAGGATTTTCCGGACGTCTGTCCTGATGACATTGCGAGTATCCCACCTGAGCGCGTGGTGGAGTTTTGTATTGATCTTTTCCGGATACCGTGCTAAACTCCAAGGCACCATATCGGTTAGCGCTCGCCGAGATGAAGGAGTTCAAACAGCATATACAAGAGCTACTGGATAAGGGCCTCATTAGCCCTAGTTGTTCACATTGGGGCACAGCAGTAATCTTCGTGAAGAAGAAAGATGGAGGCATGAGGCTTTGCACGACTACCGAGAGCTGAATAGGGTTACAGTAAAGAATAAGTACTCATTGCCAAGGATTGAGCACTTTTTTGATCAATTGCAAGGAGATTCTGTATTTTCTAAGATAGATCTTTGCCTCAGTTATCATCAGTTGAGGGTGAAGGATATTGATGTGCACAAGACAACCTTCAGAACTCTCTATGGGCATTACTAGTTCCTAATGATTCCGTTTGGATTGATAAATGATCGAGTGATCTTCATGGATCTCATGAATCGCATTTTTCAGCTTTACGTGGATCATTTTGTTATTATATTCGTAGATTATATCCTCATTTATTCGAAAAACAAGGAAGAGTATGACCAGCATCTTCCTACCGCATTCCAAGTATTGTAGGATCGTAGCTGCTTGCAGATTCAGCTAGCGCAAATTTTTGTTAGAGAAGGTGGAATTTTTGGGACATGTTATTTATAGTAGTGGCATTGAGGTTGACCCGTACAAAGTGGAAACAGTGAAGGAACGGGTTGAGCCAAATAATGCATCAGAAATCCACAATTTCTTGTGATTAGCGGGTTACTACAGAAAATTCATTTAAAGATTTTTTTCTATTGTAGTTCCACTCACCTCGTTGACGAAGAAAAATACCAAAGTTTGTATGGAGTGCTGACTGCAAGAAGAGCTTCAACACTTTGAAGCCAGCTCTTATAACATCGCTAGTATTAGCCATGCCATTAGGGCAAGGAAACTTTGTGTTGTACACCGATACTTCTAAGCTAGGATCAGGCGCTGTATTGATGCAGCACGGCCGAGTCATCGCATATGCCTCCAAACAGTTGAAGATTCATGAAAATAATTATCCGACTCATGATCTGGAGTTAGATGCCGTGGTTTTTTCCTTGAAGATATGGAGACACAACTTGTATGGTTAGAAGCACCAAATATTAACTGATCACAAGAGTCTCAAATATTTTTTCACCCAAAAAGAATTGAACATGCGACAGAGACGGTGGCTAGAGTTTGTGAGAGATTATGATTGTGATATTAGCTATCACCTGAAAAAAGCCAATGTATTCGCTGATTCCTTGAGTAGGAAAGCAGGAGTTATAGAGCAACTTTCGATTCAGAGATCTCTACAGCTAAAGATGCCGAGATTTGATCTCGTGGTCTATCATAGGGGCAGAGCTCCTAGATTATTCAAATTGACAGTACAGTCCACTTTGATAGACCGTATTCGCAGCGAACAATCATCCGACGAGCAATTACAAAAATGGTGATCTAGAGATGAGTCTAAGGGCCGCAAGATTTATACAATGAGTGATGGGATTGTAAGATATAGAGGAAGGATTCGAGTGCCTAAAGATGATTCGATTCGAGGGGAAATAATGTCAGAAGCTCATACATCTCCATCTTCATTCATCCAGAAAACACCAAGATGTATAAATACTTGCATATGCTTTATTTATGGCCAAGAATTAAACGAAACATCCAACGCTTTGTATCTAACGTATAAATTGCCAGCAGAAGAAAGCAGAGCATCAGAGATCAGCAGGGATGCTCAAACCTCTCCTTATCCATGAGTGGAAATGGGAAAACATTACCATTGACTTTGTAGTTGGGTTGACGAGGTCAGTAAGAGGATCTAACGTTCTTTGGGTAATCATTGATCATTTTACAAAGTCGACGCACTTCTTGCTGGTCAAGACTACCTTTTGTATAACGCATTATGCAGAGCCGTAACATTGTATCTGATAGAGACCCAAGTTTTACATCATCTTTTTGGAATATTTTGCATTCAGCAATGGGGAGAAAATTTCTATTTAGCACAACATTCCATCCTCAGACAGATGGTCAGACTGAGAGGGTGATTCTGATTTTAGAAGACCTACTGCTTGCACGTGTAACCGATTTCCATGAGATTTTGGTATCGAAGTTACCGCTTTTGGAGCTCACCTATAACAATAGTTTATAGTCATCTATATGTATGTCTCCCTACAAGGCATTGTATGGAAGGAAATACAGATCGCCTATTCACTGGGATGGAGTCGGTGAGAGATCAGAGATTTCTCTAGAGATTGTGTAGCTGACTGTAGACATTGCAATAAGAATACGGGACAGGATGAAGACCGCTCAGAGTCGTCAAAAGTGCTACACTGATAAGAGAAGAAGGGACCTTGAATTTGTTGTAGGAGACCACGTCTTTGTAAAAATAACACCTATGAAGGGTGTTATGATATTTGGGAAGAAAGGCAAGTTGTGTCCGAGATGCATAGGACCACTCGAGATTCTCGAGAAAGTGGGAACACTAGCCTATCGAGTAGTACTGACACCGAACTTGACAAGAGTACACAATGTGTTCCTCGTTTCTATGACAAGGAAGTACATTGCGAATCCTTCACGTGTACTAAGCTTTGACCCGTTACAGTTATCATCGAACCTGTCATAGGAAGAAAAGACTATTCAGATTTTAGACCGACAGTAGAGGAAACTACTGAACAAAGTAACTAATTTGGTTAAGGTTAAGTGGCTAAACCATTCGATGAGAAAGCTACTTGGGAGACCGAAGCCGACATGAGGAGTCGTTACCCAGAGCTATTCAGTAAGCCTTAATTTTAAGAACGAAATTTATTTGAAAGGAGGAGGAACTGTAGAGCCAAAAAATTTAAAACTTGAACGCGTAAACCCCATGTATGATCGAATTAATTTATTTATTAATTAATAATTTAAGCAATCCATGCTATGTGCTAAATTATTTTAAAAAGGTATATATATTTATTTATTTATGCAATTTAAGAGTTTTTATGAGTTTTTAGTTTTCAGAAGAATATTTGATACGAACCGGGAAAGGAGAACATAGACGATTAAAATGTTAAAAAATTAAGTTATATTTTTATTCTAAGTCAAGAAAATAGTATGTTAAAGGATTTATAAATTTTATAAATTTTAGGGCTAAATTTAATATTTTGAGTTAAAGAAACGCTAAGTATTTTTAATTAGCTATATTCGGAAACAATGGATTCAAATACGTCCACTTGAAATAAAATATTTTAATAATTAGTTTTATAACTTAACTTATTAAACTAGGTAGGATTTAATTATGCGTAGAATTTAAAATTTGTTAGGTTCTTAAATTAAAAAAATTGGAAGGCATAATTTAAATTGTAAGGGCTTATTAGTAAATTTAATTAGTGTTGTAATTAAACTAAAACACCTAATATACATTCTAAGCAATCTATAAAAGAATCCTACCTTATCTCTACAACACAATTCACGTAAAACCATAAGACAACACACACACACACTGAGAGCACACATAGTTGGCCAAAGGTTCCACTAGGATATGAGAACTTTTGGTTGATTTTTCTTCCACCAACAGCCTAGCCGATCATCACACTACCATACTTGATTTATTTAGCCACTTTTCGAGCCATTAAACGAATCAATCCATCTCCATTCGGCCTCCATTTTCCCACGTTTTTGTTTGTCGACTATTCGTGCGTTTTAACGCAAATGTATGTCTAAACCATTATTTAATGCATTGATCTTGTTATAATATGTATTTTGATGTAAGTTATGCATGAAAATTTGTTTTTTATATGGAAGATGTTATGCAAACCGATTTGAAACCGTTCTGGAAATTATAGTGCAGACTCATATTTTTGTGAGAATTCTCGATTGGAGGCTTCGATTGGATCCCCGGGGCTACTACAGCTGTGTATGGCCATGATGTAGGGTGTGTTTAGATTCTGGTAAGTGGTCCGGTTAGGGTTAGTAGCTGTTGGTTTAGCGTGGGAAGTGGACTACGCGATTTATTGCATGCGAGTGCTGTTCTTGAGTTCGGTCGCTCGGTTCAGTGTGGGTCCTTGACCTGGGCTCATGGATATGGTTTGGAACGTGGATTAGGGTCCTAGGGTAGCCTAGTTAGGGTGGTTCACGGTGTGGCTGACCAGGAAGTGCACTTGGACAGAAACAAGCGGCTGTGCGCAGGTTGAGTCATGCGAGGGGGCTGGTCACGGCTTTGGGGTTTGTGAGGCTTGAAAACGGGTCTCGGCTGGAAAGGGATGGACTAGGGGCTTAAGTAGGCTCTATGGTTTGAGTCTAGGGATTGTTTCAAGGCCGGTCCACAATGGTTTAGGCGTGGAGTCGAGAGAAGCGTATATGTGTCATATCACGCCTACATGGGTTGTGTTCATGCACGGCTGTGGTCCATGGTTTAAGGTATTTGGTCATGGTTCGAGGGTGGTCTAGGGTATTGAAAAGTAGGTTAGGATGTTGGCTAAGTAAAGTTCGAATCCCGAGTCGTTCGGTAAGTCGTAGAATATTTTATTTATTCTGAGAATAGTATGTGTCTGAGTGCATCTTTCGGGCTATGGTTGATTAGTTAAATTATGAGGTTGTGGAAGCATATCCAGGGCGATCCAACAAGGTTCACGATGTTCATAAGTATGTATGACGTGAAAAATAATTATTTTTGAGATGTGTGATTTGTCTTGTGATCAAATTATGTTAGGAGTTTGGAAGCCGGAGAACGTGTCTAGGGACCACTCCAACCTCTTCGAAGGAATTATGTTATGTTAGGGAGTGATCTAAAATGTGTTTAAATATTAAAATAATAGTCCATGGGGTGTTCCGGCGCATGGCTTGCTGCCCGAAGGGCAGACCACGAAACATTAGAACAAAATAAATAAAAAAATTTTGTTGGCCTGAATCCGGAAACGATGATGACGGCTAGGGTTTTCAAAAATGTTTTGCAATATCAACGTGTCATAGGCTTTAAGTTGTTGGACCATAAAATAATTGACATATTTTGTGAAATTTAAATGAGCCAAATATTTTTGTGAAAAATGTCTTTTTGGGCCCTTAAGTTTATATCTACAAAATGTGTATATAGTTTCTCATAAAATAAATAATTGAAATTGGACTTTAATTATTTATAGTGAATTGTGATTTACAAGAAATTCGGTTATAAATAAATTAATTAGAAAGTGAACAAATAGTTTGGTTACTTTGTTGATTTAATTTATAATCGTGGAGGCTAGTGGTTGGATCAAGATATATAATAATGGATTAATCAATTATTGTGATAATTAATTGATAGTGTATGATATGTGATATTATACATGAAGAATGATCAAAAGCGCAAGCCTAATTTTTTAGGTGTATGCTAGGAAATTTTGTGTTAAATGATTGTAATAATTATCAATTTATAAGTGAGCTTGGTTTATAGCCCGTTCCCACCCCATGAGATGTATCCCTATTTTCCATCGATATTTATCTGTAAATATTAATATAGTGGGAGATCAAGATTGGAAGATGGTGTGCCTTGATGATTATGAAGATCCAAGACATGTAAATATTGGAAGCTTATGTAATTATGCATTTGGATCCCATGCCTTCCCTAGGATTGGACCTAGGCCCGTACATAGCTCACACAGGCCATTAGTGTTGGGGCGATTGATCATCCTTGTTAAGTTTACTGTTTATAATATATGCACGATATATTAAATAATTAGTATGTGTGTTATTATTAAGATAATAACAAAGTTGCATGAATCTGGCAAACATACGATAAAACATGGCAAGCTTTTAAATAAAATTAATAATGAGACCTTTCAAAATTAAAAACCCTCATTTTGAATAAAATTCAAAATTAATATGAAGTCCGAAAAGGGGAATTATAAAGGTGTTTATAATTTCCATGTCTTCCATCGACAATGGATGCATGATGAATGCTACCCGTGCTCAGTGGTCGGCTCATATTATTGAGGGAGCCCTGGATGCCGGAAATCTGTGATTTCCATTGACATGGTGATGTGAACTACGGGTAACTCCCATGATTTCGGCTCATATTATTGAGGGAACTCATGGCAACCGTCCATTAAGGTTCAACATCGATGGGTAAGGCTTGACACGTAAAGATGAACGACGTCATATTATTTAATATGAGCCAAGCCCCGAGCACGGATAGCGTTCATCATGCACCCATTGTCGATGAAATACATGAAAATTATAAACTCCTTTATAATTCTTCTTTTCGGGCTCCATATTAATTTTGAATCTTATTCAAAATGAGAGTCTTTAATTTTGAAAGGCCTCATCATTAATTTTTGTTTAAAAGTTCGCCATGTTTGATCATATGTTTGTCGGATTCACGCAACTTTGAAATTATCATAATAATAATGCGCATACTCATTATTTATAATATATCATGCATATATTATAAACAGTAAACTAAACAAGGATGATTAATCGCCACAATCACTAATGACCCGTGTGAGCCACACACGGGCCTATGTCCAATCCTAGGGAATGCATGGGATGCAAATGCACAATTACATAAGCCTCCAATATTTAAATGTCTTCAATCTTCATAATCATCAAGGCCCACCATCTTCCAATCTTGATCTTCCACTCACCTAATATTTACAAATAAATATCTATGGCAAATGGGGATATATCTCATCGGGTGGAAACGGGCTATAAACCAAGCCCACTTATAAATTGATAACTATTACAATCATTCAACACAAAATATCATGGCATACACGTAGAAAATTGGGCTTGGGCTTTTGATCATCTTTCATACATAATATCAAATATCATACACCATCAATTAATTATCACAATAATTAATTGATACAATATTATATATCTTGATCCAATCACTAACCGCTACTATTACAAACTAAATCAACAAAGTAAACAAACTCATTTGTTTTTGAAACATCTGCTTATTCGTTTTCTTAAAAAGTACTATAATTTTTTTTTTCAAACCTCACATAGCATTCGGTCGAACCATAAAAATATTTTTGATATCATTTTAAAAATAAACATCCAACTAACATTTAAAAATCCGAAGAAAAATATTTTAAAGCATAAAATCGTCAAACTTTTACCAACCATAAAAACATTATTTGAAAAGTATAGCTCATACTATAACCTCTGAAAAATCTCTCATAACATAAATAAAAGTCGTAGAAATATCTTTAACATCACTTAAAATCATAAATCATAACTAGTACGAAAAACTAGTGTAGAGGCCCGAAATTCGTACTTGAAAATTTGCGGAATAATTTAAAATTTTCTCTTTAAATAAATAAAATGCTCATTCATAAAATATACTAGTAAAAAGATTCAATGTTTAAAGTAGCAGCGGAAGTAAATATTTGTTTCAAAGCAACAACTTAAAATAATTCATCGTGATAAAATGGGTTTGCATAAAATAATAAATAAACTGATAAATGAGGTCCTCGGGTTCCTACTACTGCCGACCCAAGATGGCTCACCAGTCCCCGCCCTCGGTCCCGACCTCCTCAGTACCTACAACAATCAAGTCTAGTGAATCTAAAGACTCAGCATGCATATATCGTAGATAACAAGTAAATATATCATAAAACTTCATGCCGTGTAAAGATATCATATCGTAAAGCGTAATGTGAAAATATCTTGTCATGATTAATTATAAATACGTGCATAACTGAACTGAAAATTGTAAGTCAAATGTTTGCTCGATAGAGCCGTGTAATGAAATAGCATATAATAATTTTTTGTTGAGAATATGTTTTACGCAAGTGGCCCATAACATGAACTGAATTGTCTGATCAGACTAAACCACAGTATACAGGGCGGTAGAGATCATCACAGCCCTTGGACTAGATATCCGTACCAATACATGAACATGAACCGGTCAGTGACCACCGGATGAAGTAATAATCCCATGATAAACTGCAATCCCATGAGTGTGAAGTGGCCACAAGCAATATCGCATATATCTCAAAAATAAACTTTATATTTTTATGCACGTAATATAATTAAATGTCCTGTATTATTTTACCGAATGGGTTGGATCGTTCCCAGGCTCGCTGCGACCTAATTCTTACATGAAAAATATGTAAATGATTTTTCCTTGAAAATAACCTAGTCACTGAACCCAAAAACGGGGCCAACTAGACCAACAACTAAATTTCTAACCATGACTCCGTACCAACCCGAACAAACATCAAACCATCATTTAGTCATGATTAAAATACACCTAAAATAATGAAATAAAGCTCCTAAAATTGTACAAGTCGAAATTTGGTGAATGGAGGCCAAAAACAAGAAACGCTCTTTCGGGAGTCACTTTGGCACATTGCACCGTAAATTCACGTACGACCTCTAAACTTAATCAAATCACAAACGGTCAAAAACATGACCTTCCTGACTTGATGAGGTACTGTCCAGTCCAAGGCCATAGGCTAAAAGCCAACCAAGAACTCAAACAAGCCTCTGAACCGAAGCACAAAGTTGCTGTCAAAATTACAACAGCAGCTGTCGCGCTTCATTGCGTCGTTTGCAAGGCTACTGGCCATTGGGGCTTGAACCACCGACCATAGCCTCTTCCCGACATCCTAAGGTGTGTTTGAACCATGGCTAAGGTCCCTAGGCCAACTACAATTCAATCCAAACACCAAGGGCGACACACAACCCAAACCGAGAACACAAGGAAAATTCTGCACCATGCGATTGTTTGGATCGCTTGCTGTCATGTGTCGTTCCAGTGGCCATATGATCGACCATGGCTCGATCTAGACATCATGAGGTATTGTATGAACCTTAGCTAAGGGCTAAAAATCCAACCAAGATCCACACTACCCCTAAAATTCGAAACCTACACATGCAGAAAATAAAGGGTTCGAAGGGCACTTGTCTTGTTTTATTTCGAAAACCGATGGAACTATGGACCAAGCCTTGAAAGGCCTACTTGGTCACGTCTTAGATATACCAAGGAGAGATTCTAACCATGGCTACAGCCCCTAGGTCATCCAAGATCAGAACCCTTCCTCTTGACTGCAAAACACGAAAATTCGAGACTCAAAATGACATTATGGACGAGTTGCTGTCATTTCTCTTCCTTGCGTGCATGGGGCTTCAAATAATGGACCAAAATGGTCCTAACACATCCTAGTACGTGCCTAGGTGCAGCTTTGGAGCCTAGGATCAAACAAACCACCTGAACTCACAAAAACAAGCAACCCGTGAGGCATAGAGGGAACCGAAACAAAAATCTATACATGTTTCGAAAATAATGTTGTGATGGTTTCGGTTTTTGCTAGTAAAAATCATGTATATGTGATGTTTAAAATACCTATATGGCTTGATTGAAGAGAAAGGAAAAATATAGACATGCCTTGGATTTGTTTTGAAAGAAAACAAACGATTACGACGACGCGGCGCGGAGGAGACGGAGTTGCTTTGCTTCTTGTTTTTCTCTCTTGATTCTCACGATTTCTCTAGTGTTTTCTCTCAGTTTTTCTCTCTGAAAACCTACTGAATTTTGAGAATAAGGAGTGGGAGAGAAGGCTAGGAAAATAAATGGGAAGGTTGCAAGATAATTGGAGATTAAATGGCAAAAATGAATTTTGCTTTCTTTGAATTTGTGAGATAATGAAATGAAAATGATATTATTTGATTTGATTGAAGGGGTGGCCGATTTTTCTAGTCTAGATGCAAGGTAGAAATATTGCTTATTTGTTAATTAGTGAAGATTAAATGGTGAGGGAATTATCTCCAAGAAAAGATAAGGAAAGAAATAAAAATGTGAGTTGTTAAACAAATATCAAATCTTTCTACAAGGGAGGTGGCCGATTTTTCTTATCAAAACTGGGGGTAGGAAAATTGTTTAATTAATAATTATTGTGGATTAAAATTGTAGGAATTATTTTACCATGAAGGGATAAGGAAATATATAAAAAATGGAGAGTTGACAAATCAAAGTTAACTCTTTAAGGGGGTGCCGAATTTTGCAATAAAAATGGAGGGGAAAATATTGCTAAATCTTGTATTTTAAATCTTTAGAGTTTTATCTACCCATTAAATATTTTAGTGAATTAATAAATTAATTATTGAACCTAAAAGAACTTAGGTACTACTTATCTCAAATTACTTAAATAATTCTTTTAACATTCTTTTACATTAAAATAATTTATTATTTATCTTAAATAAATTATAGGAATGTTTTCTCAATATTAAATTTTATCTCAATACTCCAACTCCAGTCCGGCCTCCATTATTTAACTGAAAAGATAACAACTAAACTAATGCATAAAATAATTAAATTTAAAGAAAAGAATTTAAATCCTCATGCAAAAAAAATCATTTTAATTTAAATAATAGTAATTATGCATGGCTTGTACGTGGTCTGATTTAACGGGTTCTACAACTCTCCCCTCCTTTAAAGAAATTTCGTCCTCGAAATTAAAACTCACTGAATAACTCGGGATAACGACTCCTCATCTCTAGCTCAGACTCCCACGTAGCTTCCTCTTCTGAATAATTAAGCCATTTGACTTTCACTCGCTTAACCAGCTTGTTCCGAAGCTTCTTCTCCTGTCTGTCTAAGATCTGCACTGGTATTTCTTCGTAAGACAGGTTCGGAGTGAGCTGCAACGGCTCGAAGTTCAAGACATGCGAAGGATTTGCCATATACTTCCTCAGCATGGAGACGTGGAACACATTGTGTACTCCGGCCAGATTCGGCGGAAGAGCAACACATTGTGTACTCCGGCCATATACTTTCCTTTCTTCCCGAACCGCATGACACCTTTCATAGGTGCTACTTTCACAAAAACATGTTCGCCAACGGCAAACTCTAGATCTCTTCTCCTCTGATCCGCATTACTCTTCTGTCGACTCTGAGCAGTCCTCATCCTATCACGGATCTTGATTACTACATCGGCAGCCTGCTGAACAATCTCTGGACCCAATTCTGATCTCTCCCCTACTTCATCCCAATGAATAAGCGATCTTCACTTACGACCATACAGTGCTTCAAACGGAGCCATACCTATAGACGACTGAAAACTGTTATAGGTGAACTCAACCAATGGCAGCTTCGACTCCCAACTCCCTGAGAAATCGATGACACAAGCACAGAGAAGATCTTCCAAAATCTGAATAACTCTCTCTGACTGCCCATCTGTCTGAGGGTGGAAAGATGTGCTAAACAACAACTTCGTACCCACTGCTGAATGCAGACTCTTCCAAAATACGGAAGTAAATCTAGGATCTCGGTCAGAAACTATAGAAACGGGAATACCATGAAGTCTGACTAACTCTCGGATATACAACACTGCATACTGAATCATGGTGAAAGTCGTCTTGATAGGCAAGAAGTGCGCTGATTTGGTAAGACGATCAACAATCACCCAGATAGCATTTGATCCACTGAATGACTTCGGCAATCCGGTCACGAAGTCCATGGTAACATTCTCCCACTTCCACTCGGGAATAGGATGAGGCTTGAGCAAGCCTGCTGGTCTCTGATGCTCTGTTTTCACTAGCTGGCATGTCAGACACTCGGATACCAAACGTATGATATCCTTCTTCATCCCTGGCCAGCAATACAACAACTGCAGGTCTTTGTACATCTTCGTACTGCCAGGATGAATAGAGTACGGTGACATATGGGCCTCGGATAGAATATCTACTGGAATAGAATCACTGCTAGGAACCCACATTCTGTCTCGGTATCTCACAATACCGTCGCTAACTATATACAAGACACTGCCCTTTGCCTCATCTCTCTGCTTCCACTTTGCCAACTGCTCATCTGCTGACTGACCACTGCGAATAAGATCTAGAAGGGAAGACTGAATCGTCAAAGTAGATAGACGGGGAACTCTACTTCGAGGATAAGTCTCTAGATCAAACCTCTGCATCTCAGACTGAAGAGGCCTCGAAATAGCTAGATGAGCCATCACTGCGACTTTCCTGCTCAGTGCGTCCGCAACTACATTAGCTTTGCCCGGGTGGTAGCTAATATCATAGTCATAGTCCTTCACTAGCTCCAACCAATGCCTCTGACGCATATTCAGCTCTTTTTGCGTAAAGAAGTACTTGAGGCTCTTATGGTCGGTAAAGATCTGGCACTTCTCTCTGTACAAATAATGCCTCCAAATTTTCAAGGCAAAAACTACGGCGGCGAACTCTAGATCGTGGGTAAGGTAGTTCTTCTCATGGATTTTTAACTGTCGAGAGGCATATGCTATCACCTTCCTATTCTGCATCAACACTGCGCCTAAACCGAGCTTCGAAACATCGGTATACAAAACAAAGTCTCCGGGCCCTGACGGCATGGCAAAACTGGCGATTAGATAAGAGCTTGCTTCAAAGTATCGAAGCTCTTCTGACACTCATCGCTCCACACAAATTTCACAATCTTCTTTGTCAACTACGTGAGTGGAACTGCGATAGAGGAGAATCCCTGAATAAACTTCCGATAATATCCTGCTAGCCCAAGGAAACTACGGATCTCTGATGAATTCTGCGGCACAACCCAATCTCTGACTGCTGCAACTTTCGTTGGGTCTACCTCGATACCGCTGCTAGAAACGATGTGACCTAAGAACGGCACCTTCTCTAACCAGAATTCGCAATTACTAAACTTCGCGAATAACTTATGCTTCTGTAGGGTCTGCAAAACTGCGGTCAGATGTCTGCTGTGATCCTCTTGATTCTTTGAGTAGACGAAAATTTCGTCTATGAATACTATCACAAACTGATCAAGCTACGGCTAAAATACGCGATTCATGAGATCCATGAAGATCGCTGGCGCATTCGTCAATCCGAACGGCATCACAAGGAACTCAAAGTGGCCATAACGAGTCTTGAAGGCAGTCTTGAGAACATCGGCGTCTTTCACCCTCAATTGGTGATAGCCAGAACGCAGATCGATCTTAGAAAATACTGAAGCTCTGATACGAATCCTCGTACGAATGAAAAGCAAACACGATTATTAAAATCAAGCCCTCAATTCAATAACGAACAAGAATCGATTAAGTTGTCCCAATCTTTTGAAACAAGTAACGATTTGTGATATTCACCTCTAAGCGATTATAACTTAGCAACAAATATCAACGATAATAACAATCGAATTTCAAACGAACCTTCAAAGAACTTGTTTTGACAATCCGTGCGAAAAACAATCGACAAACGCCACAAAGATACAATCTTTGATAAGTTTGATTTGTGTTGAATATCAAAGTAAAATGCCTTGAATATTGAGAGAAATCTTCAATAATATGTTTAAAGTCTGAATTATCACGTTTTTGGTTGATACAATGCATATAAATACACTAAAATAATAAAAAGTAGTGCAAAAAGTCATCAAAAGAGTTGTGAACAAATTCTACACGGAAGTGCGCACGGTGGCACGAGATTACGCGCGGGGGCGCGCGGTATACTGCACTAAATCAGCCATGTGCGCGCGGTAGCGCCGGTTGTGGAGCCATGCCGCGCGCGCCATGCGCGCAGCCGCGCCGGAAGTGGTGCGATGGCGCGCCACTTGCTGCCCTTATGCGTGGTTGTGCACGCGGGGGCGCGGGATCATGTGCTGGTGCACGCGTGCTACTGTCCTCATGGTCATTTAGCACTTGAATTACATTCCAAACACTTCCATCATTGTGTCCATGTTCCCCAAGCTCCTCTAATTTAGGCACCCCATTTGTTAAACTTCCTTGGTAGCTCACCATGAATCCTTGTCAAATCTTGATCATCTCCTACATCAAACAATGAAAGATCACTAACATTAAAAGTAGAACTAACATAGTACTCACCTGGTAGGTCTAGTTTGTAGGCATTGTCGTTGATCCTTTCAAGCACTTTAAATGGTCCATCACCCCTAGGTAAGAGCTTCGAACGTCGCTTTTCTAGAAATCTTTCCTTCATTAAGTGCAACCACACCCAATCTCCCTTTTCAAAAACCATCTTTCTCCTTCCCTTGTTGGCTTGATTCGTGTATTGTAAATTCTTCTTCTCGATATTAGCCTTGACCTTCTTATTCAAACTCCTAACAAATTCAGATTTCTTCTTGCCATCCATATTCAACCTTTCACTCACAGGCAAAGACATCAAATCCAAAGGAGTTAAAGGGATAACAACCATAAACAATCTCAAATGGCGAATAATTTGTAGTAGAATGCACGCTACGATTATACGCAAACTCAACAAATGACAAACATTCTTCCCAATTTTTCAAGTTCTTTTTAAGTATAGCAAGCAAAAGTGTTCCTAGAGTCCTATTAACAACTTCAGTTTGTCCATCCGTTTGAGGATGACATGTAGTAGAAAACAACAATTTTGTGCCAAGTTTAGCCCACAAAGTTTTCCAAAAGTAACTCAAAAATTTAACATCACGATCAGATACAATAGTCCTAGGCATACCATGCAACCTAATGACTTCCTTGAAGAACAAATCTGCAATGTTTGATGCATCATCGGTTTTATGACAAGCAATAAAATGTGCTATCTTAGAGAATCTATCAACAACAACAAATATTCAATCCCTCCCCTTCTTAGTCCTCGGCAAACCTAAAACAAAATCCATAGAAATATCAATCCAAGGTTTACTAGGAACAGGAAGTGGTGTATACAATCCATGTGGTTGTGTTCTAGACTTAGCTTGTCTACAAGTAATGCACTTTTCACAAACACGCTCAACATCACGTTTCATATGTGGCCAATAAAAATGCTCATAAAGTGCCCCATCAAACCACCACCATGTGCCTCCCTCACAAGTAACTCACGAATTGATGACTTAGGAATGCACAATCTATCTTCTCTAAATAAAAACCCATTATGCAAATAAAATTTGTCATGTGGACCATGCATACATGTTTCAAATATCTCCTTAAAATCCTCATCCAACAAATACAACTCTTTCACATGCTCAAATCCCAAGATTTTCGACTCCAAGGTAGAGATTAATACGTACCTCCGTGATAGTGCGTCGGCCACTACATTATCCTTACCTTGTTTGTATTTGATTATGTAGGGAAATGTACCTATGAATGCCACCCACTTGGCATGCCTCTTGTTCAGTTTCTGTTGTCCCCTAAGGTACTTTAGAGACTCATGATCGGTATGGATCACAAACTCCTTAGGCCTCAAGTAGTGTTGCCACATCTCCAAAGTCCTCACAAGTCCGTACAACTCTTTGTCATATGTTGGATAGTTCAGCACTGCTCCATTGAGTTTCTCACTAAAGTAAGCCACTGGTCGTCCTCCTTGCATCAAAACACCGCCAATACCTACACCTGAAGCATCACATTACATTTCAAAAGTATTAGAAAAATCAGGCAAAACAAGTAAAGGCGCATTAATTAATTTTTGTTTAATAATATTAAAAGACTTCTCTTGCTCCTCGCCCCAATGGAATGGAACGTTCTTCTTAATTACTGTCATCATCGGTGCCACCAGTGTGCTAAAATCTTTTACAAACCTCCTATAGAAGCTTGCAAGACCATGAAAACTTCGGACTTGACCAACAGTAGCAGGTGTTGGCCAATCTCGAATAGCACTTACCTTGTCCTCATCCACTTTTATCCCCTGTAGTTGTAGCTCCTTAGTCTCCTCCGGATTGCTTCTGTAAGCTGGACGATTTGGCAATACACTTCCCGGCACGAAATCGATTTGGTGCTCGATTCCCCTCAATGGTGGTAATCCTTGAGGTAGCTCCTCCGGAAATACATCTTCAAATTCCTGCAAAAGTGAAACAACAATGCTCGGAAGGGATCCGGCTATATCACTTGTGTTAAAGAGAATCTCCTTGTAAAAAATCAACACAAGTGTATCATGTGTGTGTAACAATTGTTTCAACTCACTCTTTTGGTCCATATATGTTTCCTTTTTGACCTATTTCCTCTCATTTTATTTTCCCTCATTTTTCTTTTGTATGGCTATCTCACTTTTTTCTTTTAGCCATTTCATTTTTGTTTTCAAAGGCTATCTCACTTTTTAATTCACTCTTTTTTTCGGCCTCATCTCTCTTCTTTTTTTTCAATTGGTCCTCCAACACTTGCTTTTGGGACAAAGAAAGTAAAACAATGGGTTCTTTCTTGAGTACAAAAGAATATTTATTTCTAAACCCATCATGTGTCACTTGCCTATCATATTGCCATGGTCTCCCTAACAAAATATGACAAGCATGCATTGGCACCACATCACACAACACCTCATCAATATACTTCCCAATCGAAAACGCAACCAAAACTTGTTTGTTCACTTTCACTTCAGCACAGTCATTCAACCACTGTAGCCTATATGGTTGAGGATGTTTCAAAGTAGGCAAGCTCAATTTTTCCACCATCTCAAGACTAGCAACATTGGTACAACTCCCTCCATCTATAATAATGTTGCAAACTTTGCCACTGACAAAACATCTAGTATGGAACAAGTTTTCTCGTTGGTTAGTCTCCTCTTCTTTGACTTGGGCATTCATGATATGCTTAGTCACTAACGCCTCACCCACAACTGCTTCATATCCCTCATCAGGATCCTCTAATGCAGGCATCTCATCTTCATCCTCTCCATCATCTCCCTCACTATGAGATTCATACTCCCCATAAGTATTCAACACCATCACCCTTTTATTGGGACATTGGCTAGCAATATGTCCAACTCCTTGACACCTAAAACATTTAATATCTCTAGAACGATTAATAGTAGTTTCAGGTTTACCTTGCACTCCTTGCTTAGGCGCCTCCAGTTTAATGTCAACTTTGGGTTTGACCATTACCTTGCCTTCTTCACGTTTAACAACATTGGAACGCCAAGGTGTTGATGTATTCCCAGCTTGGGTGGTACGGCCAACTCCTCTCCTCTTGATTTGTTGCTCTATTTTTATCGCCATCTGCACCATTTCATCTAGATCCAAGTAGTGTCTAAGCTCCACTTGGTCTTCAATTTTCCTGTTCAAACCACACAGAAAATGAGCCATAGTAGCCTTACTATCCTCCTCTATGTTTTCTCTAATCATGACTACTTCCAACTCTTTATAGTAGTCCTCAACACTCTTCACACCCTGTCTCAAAGTTTGTAACTTTTTAAACATTTCTCTATAGTAGTGATTTGGTACAAACATCTTCCTCATTACGCTTTTCATCTCAGCCCAAGTTTCTATAGGCCTCTCATTGCATCTTCTCTTAGTGGTCACTAATTGATCCCACCAAATAAGTGCATAATCAACAAATTCAACCACGGCCAACCTAACCTTTTTGAGTTCAGAATACTGGTGATAATCTAAAACAAATTCAACTCGCTTTTCCCATTCTAAATAAGCCTCTGGGTCTGACTTACCATGGAACGACGGAATTTTCATCTTAATACTACCTGTGTTACTATCTTCCTTATTCCCATCATCGTACCTACTCCGTACGGCTTCTCTTCTTCCCCTACCAAATCCTCTACCTTTTCCGCTCCTACCCCAGTTCTCGTTTTGACTCTCCTCTTCTCCTTCCAAATCAAAATCATCCTCTTCTTCTTCTCCTCTACCCAAACCTTTAGGCTTAGATTTATTTTCTCTAGTACTAACCTCAAGCCTATCCAACCTCTCATAAAAAGGATCCAACTCAGCCCTCATCATTCTACTAAAATGCCCAAATAACGCCTCCATTTGAACCTTAGAGAACCCCTGATTCGAACTCTCTCCTACCTCCCTCTCCATTTTACTTTCAGATTTTGTACCTGCAAGAATATGTTAGTAGAAATAAAAGATGTTCCTCACCCAATTCTCACAATCACTCCAAAGAAATAACACTCGCACTCAAATATTTTAACTCGAATGTGATAGTTCTCTCAAAGATGTGATCAATCTTTATATATATATATTTTTTTATCAAACTAACAAGATTCAACTTGTGAACACTTGCAACTGTCTCACTTGGATTGCACAAAGCAAAGAACACTAGAATAACACAGATTTGAAAACATAACAAAGAATAACACAGATCTGAAAACAGAAACGAATGAATAACACAGATCTGATAACAGAACGAAATTTATGTTTTTCTTTTCTTATATATATATTTTTATATAGAAAGATTTGACAATAGAAACGAAAGGATACCACAGATCTGAGATCGGAACGAAATTTTAGACAGATCTGAAAATAACAACAACAACGATAACTTATTTGAATCAAACAGAACCAGAAGCTCTGATACCAAATGATACGAATCCTCGTACGAATGAAAAGCAAACACGATTATTGAGATCGAGCCCTCAATTCAATAACGAACAAGAATCGATTAAGTTGTCCCGATCTTTTGAAACAAGTAACGATTTGTGATATTCACCTCTAAGCGATTATAACTTAGCAACAAATATCAATGATAATAACAATCGAATTTCAAACGAACCTTCAAAGAACTTGTTTTTACAATCCGTGCGAAAAACAATCGACAAACGCGACAAAGATACAATCTTTGATAAGTTTGATTTGAGTTGAAGATCAAAGCAAAATGCCTTGAATATTGAGAGAAATCTCCAATAATATGTTTAAAGTCTTAATTATCACGTTTTTGGTTGATACAATGCATATAAATACACTAAAATAATAAAAAGTAGTGCAAAAAGTCATCAAAAGAGTTGTGAACAAATTCTACACGAAACTGCGCGCAGTGGCACGAGATTACGCGCGGGGGGGCGCGGTATACTGCACTAAATCAGCCATGTGCGCGCGGCAGCGTTGGTTGTGGAGCCATGTGCGCGCAACTTGCTGCCCTTATGCGTGGTTGTGCGCTCGGGGGCGCGGGATCATGTGCTGGTGCGCGCGTGATGCTGTCCTCATGGTCATTTAGCACTTGAATTACATTCCAAACACTTCAATCATTGTGTCCATGTTCCCCAAGCTCCTCTAATTTAGACACCCCATTTGTTAAACTTCCTTGGTAGCTCACCATGAATCCTTGAAGTGCTTCTTTAAACTTCTTGCTACGTCCCCTCGTTATAGGTCCTTCGGGCAACTCCAACAACTCCCATGCCTTCTTTGGTGCTTGACCAACCACGTTTGCATCAAGCTCCCTGCAACTGATCAAATAAATCTTCAATCCTCGGGAGTGGGTATTTGTTCTTCACTGTAACCCTGTTCAACTCCCGGTAATCAATGCATAGCCTCATCGAGCCATCCTTTTTCTTCACAAACAAGACTGGTGCGCCCCATGGTGAAAAACTCGGGCGAATGAACTCCTTGTCAAGAAGTTCCTGAATCTGCTTCTTAAGTTCTGCCATCTCTGTCAGTGCTAATCGGTATGGTGCTTTTGAGATCGGAGCCGTACCTGGCATAAGCTCAATAGAAAACTCCACCTCTCGCTCGGGTGGCATACAAGAGACGTCATAAGGAAAAACGTCTAGAAAATCCCTAACAATTGGGACATCGGAGGCTGACTGACTGGGTGCCTCGAGAAACGGATATAAAAGTTGCCAAAAATGCTCGACACCCTCTATGCATGAGCTTCTTAGACTGGACACAAGATATAATGCGCGGTAAAGGAAAGTACCTATCTGGCTCGAATAAGCACTGCTCCATCCCAGGCGGTCGGACTAGAACAGATCTCCGCTGGAAGTCGATCAAAACTCTGTTCCTTAATAGCCAGTCCATCCCCAGGATAATGTCAAACTTTGGCATCGGCAAAACGATAAGATCCGCATAAACAAGATTGCCATGAAGCTCGAGGTCTTTGTCTCGGATCACATTAGTAGCTGTCAGCTCCTCTCCAGAAGGCAGTACTACCGAATAGGCTATATCTAGCCCAATGGTCTTGACCTTGAGAAAGTTAGCAAAGGTCTCCGAAATGAATGAATGAGTAGCCCCTGAATCTATCAAGGCTTTCGTAGCTGAACCCGCTATAAAAATTCTCCCTGAAAGATTGGAACACTAAGTTGAACCCAATATTCACAAGAACTAAGCTATAGACATGCGAAGGTCAAAGTTCTTCTAACCTAAATTCCTGAAAGTAACACTGATTAGAGCATGCAATCCTATCATCAATTCTATGTTCAAAATCTTGACTCAAATCCCCGAAACAATAACTTTCAAATATAAACTTAAAGCTTAAAGGTACCTGTCATGAGCATGGTCTCCGGGTTCGTCTCCGCTGCATGGAGAGCAAAAACTGTGCCTTGGGTAGGCAGACTCCCCTGCGAGCATTGCTGCAGCAAGTGGTCTGGACTACCACACTTGTAGCACTTCCCTGAACCATACATACACGCTCCAGCATGGCGGCGTGTGCACTTAGGACAGACTGGGCGCTCAAAAGTCCTCGGGACTGCGCGTCCCCGCTGCTGCTGCTGTCCTCTGTTCCTGGGTGGGCCGTGGAAAGGCCTCTTATTCTGGGGCTGCTGCTGAGGAGGAGGGCGGTGTGGCACTTGGACTGGTCGCTTGCCCTGGCGGTCTCTTTCTATATCCTGCTGATCTTGCTCTGCAGCTAGAGCTCTGGAGACAGCGACATCATACGTAGTAGGGCCAGCCACCCTAACATCACGGCGCAAGATTGGCCGTAGACCATCCAGAAAGTGTCTCAGCTTTGCTCCGGCATCGTTGGCAATCAGGGGCTCAAAATGGCAACCCCTATCAAACTTACGGATAAAGTCCGTAACGGTCATATCTCCCTGCCTCAGGGTCATGAACTCCCTGGTCAATCTGGAACGCACCTCGTCAGTAAAATATTTCGAGTGGAATACCTCGATGAAGCGCGTCCAGCTCAGAGTAGCCAAGTTCATGGCTACGGATGCTCCTTCCCCCATAAGCGGGCATCTCCTCCGAATAGATAGGTCGCACAACGGACCCTATCCTCGTTTCTAAGCTCCATGAACTCGAAGATAACCTCGAGGGACTTAATCCAGCCCTCGGCAACCATAGGATCTGAAGTCCCTGAGAACTCCTTCGGTCTCATCTTCATGAACCGCTCATAGGTAGTCTCAGGCCCTGTCGGCCTGGTTGCCACAGCATTGTTCCCCGCAAACTGTGCGAAGAACTGAGTCATCCCAGCTAACATCTGGGCATTCATGTCCGGTGGAGGTGGAGGTGGTAAATCTCTCTCCTGCCTCTTATTCTCACCGTCCTCCTGGCGAGGCTCAGCATCTCTCGTGCGCTCAAGAATGCGTCTAGGAGGCATACTGTTCCATACATAACCCATACGTAACAAACATGCATAATTTCTATTATTTCTTTAAAAATTAAATAAATACTGCATAACCACAATTTGGACATAAATCATTTCATGAAAACATGCTGTTAAAATATTTCATGCTTTAAAAGAAATGCGTAAACGTAAAACTTACAGACCGAAGACGTGACTTCGTGAGCTTCTCGAGATCAGTAGTAGTACAACCCTTTACAAGAACATAGGCTCTGATACTACCAGTGGAGGCCCGAAATTCGTACTTGAAAATTTGCGGAATAATTTAAAATTTTCTCTTTAAATAAATAAAATGCCTCATTCATAAAATATACTAGTAAAAAGATTAAATGTTTAAAGTAGCAGCGGAAGTAAATATTTGTTTCAAAGCAACAACTTAAAATAATTCATCGTGATAAAATGAGTTGGCATAAAATAATAAATAAACTGATAAATGAGGTCCTCGGGTTCCTACTACTGGCGACCCAAGATGGCTCACCGGTCCTCGTCCTCGGTCCCGGCCTCCTCAGTACCTACAACAATCAAGTCTAGTGAGTCTAAAGACTCAGCATGCATATATCGTAGTTAACAAGTAAATATATCATAAAATTTCATGCCGTGTAAAGATATCATCTCGTAAAGCGTAATGTGAAAATATCTTGTCATGAGTAATTATAAATACGTGCATAACTGAACTGAAAATCGTAAGTGAAATGTTTGCTCGATAGAGCCCTGTCATGAAATAGCATATAATAATTTTCTGTTGAGAATATGTTCTACACAAGTGGCCCATGTTCGGTAGAGATCATTACAGCCCTTGAACTAGATATCCGTACCAATACATGAACATGAACCGGTCAGTGACCACCGGATGAAGTAATAATCCCATGATAAGCTGCAATCCCATGAGTGTGAAGTGGCCACAAGCAATATCGCATATATCTCAAAAATAAACTTTTATATTTTTATGCACGTAATATAATTAAAAGTCCTGTATTATTTTACCGAATGGGTTGGATCGTTCCATGGCTCTCTGCAACCGAATTCTTACATGAAAAATATGCAAATGATTTTTCCTTGAAAATAACCTAGTCAGTGAACCCAAAAACGGGGCGAACTAGACCAACAACTAAATTTCTAACCATGACTCCGTACCAACCCGAACCAACATCGAACCATCATTTAGTCATGATTAAAATACACCTAAAATGATGAAATAAAGCTCCTAAAATTGTACAAGTCGAAATTTGGTGAATGGAGGCAAAAAAACAAGAAACGCTCTTTCGAGAGTCACTTTGGCACATTGCACCGTAAATTCACGTACGACCTCTAAACTTAACCGAATCACAAACGGTCAAAAACATGACCTTCCTAACTTGATGAGGTACTGTCCAGTCCAAGGCCATAGGCTAAAAGCAAACCAAGAACTCAAACAGGCCTCTAAACCGAAGCACAAAGTTGATATCAAAATTACAGCAGCAGCTGTCGCGCTTCATTGCGTCGTTTGCAAGGCTACTTGTAAAGGCCCGTATTTCGTATTCATAATTTTGCGGAATTATTAAAAATTTTCTAAATAGATAATTATCTTGTCCCATTTAATTAAAGTAAATATGTAAATAATTTTAACTTTAAAATAACAGCGGAAGCAAATATTGTTTTCAACCAACAATTTAAAAATAATTCAACGTAAACATCAACTTAAAAATAATCCAACGTATTAAACTGAGTTTGAATAATAAAAGGTGCATAAATTAAATCATGAGGTCCTCGGGTTTACTACTGATGTCCCAAGATCGCTCACTGGTCTCCGTCCGCGGTCCCGACCTCATCAATACCTACAACAATAAAGTCTAGTGAGTCTAAAGACTCAACATGTATATATCGTGAATAACAAGTAAATATATCATAAAATCGAATGAAACGTAAAAATAAAGTATCGTAAACCGTACGGTAAAAATCATATCAGGAATAATTATAACTACGTGCATATCTAAAAATCATACGTAAAAGCTTTGCACAATAGAGCTCTGTCATAACATATCATAATTTTCTGGTAGAGATAATGTTTCTAAGCTAGTGGCCCATAACATAGCGTAAGCGCCTGATCAGACTAAACCACAGTATACTGGGCGGTAGAGATCAATCACAGCCCTTGGACTGGATGTCCGTACCCATACATAATCATAAACTGGTCGTAAGTCACCGAGCGGAGAGGTCCTCGGTTGTTCCTACCGACTTCCAAACCCATAAGCATAAGGTGGACACAAGACACACTGAAAAATATGCATAATAACTGTAAAACACGAAAATGGATGAAAGGAATCCAAAAACATAAAACACTCTTTCGAGAGTCATTTTGGCACCTTTCACCGTAAATTCTCGTACGACCTTTAAAATCGACCGAATCACGAACGGCCAAAAACATGACTTTCCTAACTCATTCAGGTACTGTCCAGTCCAATGCCATGGGCTAAAAGCCAGCCAAGAACTCAAACCAACCTCATGAACCGAACAGCAAGTTGCTGTCAAATTTCAGCAGGAGCAGCTTGTGTATTTGAGGGGAAATTCTGAAATTTAATGACCAAGGGCTTGAACCACAACCAAAAGACTCTTACCAACATCCTAAGGCATGGCTTGGACCATGGCTAAGGGCTAGAAGCCAACCACAAGCCGAGCCAATACCTAGGACAATGCACAGCTCAAACCGAGAGCACCCAGAAATTTTGTGCTGTAGTATTCGAATGAATTTGTTGTCTTATTTCGTTCCAGTGGCTGTATGGTCAACCAGTGGCTGTATGGTCAACCATAGCTCAATCTAGACATGATGGAGTGTTGTATGAACCATGGCTATGGGCTACAAGCCAGCCACAGCCCATCCCAACACCTCAAAACCGAAGTTACTCACACAAACCAGAAACAAAATTTTTTTCGAGTGATGCTTGTGTTGTTGTTTTAAAAATCTGATGGAATCATGAACCAAGCTTTGAAAGGACACCTTGGTCACGTCCTAGACTTGATATGGAAGGGTTCTAACCGTGGCTACAGTCCCTAGGACTGCCATGATTTGAACACAACCATTTAACAACTCAATGACAGAAACCTTGACACAAAAACTGTACTCATGGAAATGTTGCTGCCACTTCTTTCTCCTGAGTGTATGGACCTAAACCAACGAACCAACGACACCCTAACACACTCTAAAACATTCCTAGAAGCAGCCATGTGTGCGTGGAAAATGAGCCACTCCCTGTAAGCAACAAAACATACCAAACCGTGAAGTTGAAAACCAAAAGAGCCAAGAAATTCTGTACAGATTTTTTGCTTGGAAAGTTGTTGTCATTTTCATGTTGCTTGCTTGAATCTTGCTTATATAATGGTTTAAATATATATATATAGGACTTGATTGAAGATCAAAGAAACAATATATACATGCCTGGAATTTGTTTTGACACAAAACAAATCAATACAACGAAGACGAGCGGCGGAACCGAGTTGGATTCTCTTCTTATTTTCTGCTGCTATTCTCGATTACCTTAGCTGATGTTATCACGTTTCTAAGCTGCTAATTCTGATATGTTTCGAAGCTTATGGTTGTAGGAAATGTAAGGGATGAAAGTGAATGATATAGGAGGTGTTAAAGGTGCTATAATACCCATTAAGTTGGGGGTTACATGTCAAGAATTTGAATTGCTCTCCATTCCTTTGCTGCCGTTGCCTTTCACGATTTTCCCAATTGTTTACTTCTGATTTTTTTTTTAAGCATATGAATGTAGGACATGTAGGTAAGGAAGAGGAATGTTAATAATGGTGTTAAAGGGTCCATAATATACAATAAAATGAGAGTTACAAGTGAATGGAATTTTGAATGGCATTTGAATTATCTCACACTCTTGGTTGTAGCTTTTCCCATTCTTGTATTCTTGTTGCACGGTTATATTACTAGTATAATGGATTGAGGAGTTATGAGGTGAATTATGGTTCTTGTTTTACCCCTAATTATTGAATTTAAAAGTGGGAAATGAACACACCATGAAGGAGGTGACTTTAATGAGGTTTACTAAGCATTTGAATTTTGCTTAAGGAGTTGATTAAATTTCTACTAATATTGCATGGTATAATGTTGATTAAGTCTTGTATTTTAAATTCTTAGTGTTTTAAATAACCATTTTATGTTTTAGTGAATTAACAACTTAAATTAGAATGAAATCTTGCATGGCATTGCATAGTTTAAAATTTAAGTATTTAAATGCTATGTTTAATTTCTTGACTATATTATACTTAGATTAATTTATCCCCACTTGTTAACATATTTTACTTAAAATTTAATTAAATATTGAACCTAATAGAATTTATTTACTAATTTGACTCCCATTAATTTAATAAATCCTAAAACATTCTTTTTCTTCAAATTAAATTATTTCTTGACTTAATTTAAATTTAGGAATATTTGTCTTATTATTAATCTTATCTCAAATCTCCAAACTCCGGTCCGGCCTCGCGTATTTATCCTTAAAAGATAATACTAAACATCTACCTTTAAAGTAAATAATCATGATTTAAAACTTCATATTTAATTTAAATAATAGAAATTATGCATGGCTTATACGTAATCTGATTTTCGTGTTCTACAACTCTTCCCCCCTTAAAAGAAATTTCGTCCCCGAAATTAAATCTTACCGAATAACTCGGGATATCGACTCTTCATCTCTGGCTCAGCTTCCCATGTAGCTTCCTCCTCCGAATGATTGAGCCACTTGACTTTCACTAGCTTGACCATTTTGTTCCGAAGCTTTTTCTCCTGTCTGTCTAAAATTTGCACTGGTCTTTCCACATAAGACAAGTTCGGAGTGAGCTGCAACGGTTCAAAATTTAAGACATGCGATTGATTCGCCATATACTTCCTCAACATGGAGACGTGAAACACGTTGTGTACTGCGGCCAGATTCGGCGGAAGAACAACACGATAAGCTAACGTCCCAACTCGGTCGAGAATCTCAAATGGTCCAATGAATCTCGGACTGAGCTTTCCTTTCTTCCCGAACCGCATGACGCCTTTCATCGGTGCTATCTTCACGAAAACATGGTCACCAACAGCAAACTCTAAATCTCTCCTCCTCTGATCTGCATAACTCTTCTGTCTACTCTGAGCAGTCCTCATCCTATCACGAATCTTGACTACTACATCAGCAGCCTGCTGTACAATCTCCGGACCCAACTCTGATCTCTCCCCCACTTCATCCCAATGAATAGGAGATCTACACTTGCGACCGTACAGTGCTTCATATGGAGCCATGCCTATAGACGACTGAAAACTGTTGTTATAGGTAAACTCCACCAACGGTAGCTTTGATTCCCAACTCCCGGAGAAATCAAGAACACATGCACGAAGAAGATCCTCCAAAATCTGGATAACTCTCTCGGACTGACCATCTGTCTGTGGGTGAAAAGCTGTGCTAAACAACAACTTCGTACCTATAGCTGAATGTAGACTCTTCGAAAATGATGAAGTGAATCTAGGATCTCGGTCAGACACTATAGAAACGAGAATGCCATGAAGTCTAACGATCTCCCGGATATATAACTCTGCATACTGGATCATGGAGAAAGTAGTCTTAATAGGCAAGAAATGAGCTGATTTCGTAAGACGATCAACAATCACCCATATAGCATTCGACCCTCTGACTGACTTCGGCAGATCGACAACGAAGTCCATGGTGACATTCTCCCACTTCCACTCGGGAATAGGAAGAGGCTTGAGCAAACCTGCTGGTCTCTGATGTTCCGCTTTCACTAGCTGACACGTCAGACACTTGGATACAAATCGTCTGATATCCCTCTTCATTCCTGGCCACCAATATAATAACTGCAGGTCTTTGTACGTCTTCGTACTCCCTGGATGTATGGAGTACGGCGACATATGGGCCTCAGATAAGATATCTGTTCGAATAGAATCGCTGCTTGGAACCCATATTCTGTCTCGATATCTCACAATACCGTCTCTAATTGTGTACAAAATACTGCCCTTGGCCTCATCTCTCTGTCTCCACTTTGCCAACTGCTCATCTGCTAACTGTCCACTGCGAATACGGTCTAGAAGAGAAGATTGGATCGTCAAAGTAGATAGATGAGGAACTCTACCTCGAGGATATGTCTCTAAATCAAACCTCTGCATCTCAAACTGAAGAGGTTTCGAAACCACCAAATGAGCCATCCCTGCAAATTTCCTGCTCAACGCGTCTGCAACTACATTAGCTTTGCCAGGATGATAGCTAATGTCACAGTCGTAGTCCTTTACTAGCTCCAACCAACTCCTCTGCCGCATATTCAACTCTTTCTGTGTAAAGAAGTATTTGAGACTTTTGTGGTCGGTGAAGATCTGACACTTCTCTCCGTACAAATAATGCCTCCAAATCTTCAATGCAAATACTACGGCTGCCAACTCTAGATCATGGGTAGGATAATTCTTCTCATGAGTCTTCAACTGACGAGAAGCATATGCTATCACCTTCCCATGCTGCATCAATACTGCGCCTAACCCGAGTTTCGAAGCATCGGTGTACAGAACAAAATCCCCGGGTCCTGAAGGCATGGCCAATACCAGCGCCGAAATAAGAGCTTGCTTCAATGTATCGAAGCTCTTCTGACATTCCTCGCTCCACACATACTTAACATTCTTCTTCGTCAATGATGTGAGTGGAACTGCGATGGAGGAGAATCCTCGAATAAACTTCCGATAGTATCCTGCTAGTCCAAGGAAACTACGGATCTCGGATGCATTTTGAGGCACAACCCAATCTCTAACTGCTGCAACTTTCGCCGGGTCTACCTCGATCCCACTGCTAGAAATGACGTGTCCTAAGAACGCCACTTTCTCTAACCAGAACTCGAATTTGCTGAACTTCGCGAATAGTTTGTGCTTTTGTAAGGTCTGCAGTACTGTGGTCAGATGTCTGCAGTGATCTTCTTGATTCTTTGAGTAGATGAGAATATCATCTATGAATACTATCACGAACTGATCAAGATATGGCTGGAATACGCGATTCATGAGATCCATGAAGATCGCTGGCGCATTCGTCAAACCGAACGGCATCACAAGAAACTCGAAGTGGCTATAACGAGTCCTGAAAGCAGTCTTGAGAACGTCGGCGTCTTTCACTCTCAGCTGATGATAACCAGAACGCAGATCAATCTTGGAGAATACCGAAGCTCCCTCCAATTGATCAAATAAATCCTCTATCCTCGGGAGTGGGTATTTGTTCTTCACTGTAACGTTGTTCAACTCCCGGTAATCAATGCAGAGCCTCATAGAATCATCCTTTTTCTTCACAAACAATATCGGTGCGCCCCATGGCGAAAAGCTCGGGCGAATGAACTCCTTGTCAAGAAGTTCCTGAATCTGTTTCTTGAGTTCTTCCATCTCCGTCGGTGCTAATCTGTACGTCGCCTTTGAGATCGGTGCCGTACCGGGCATAAGCTCAATAGAAAATTCCACCTCTCGTATAGGTGGTAATCCAGAGACGTCATCAGGAAAAACGTCTAGAAAATCCCAGACAAGTGGAACATCGGATGCTGACTGTTTGGGCGTCTCGGGAACGGATACAAGAGTAACTAAAAATGCTCGGCACCCTCTACGAATGAGCTTCCTAGCCTGGACACAAGATATCATACGCGGTAAATTAAAATACCTGTCTGGCTCGAATAAGAATTGTTCCATCCCCGATGGTCGGACGAGAACAGATCTCTGCTGGAAGTCAATAAAAACTCTGTTCCTCAATAGCCAGTCCATCCCTAGAATGATATCAAATTCTGGCATCGGCAGAACGATAAGATCCGCATACACAAGATTACCATGAAGTTCAAGGTCTATATCTCGGATCACAGTAGTGGCTGTCATCTCCTCTCCAGAAGGCAATGTTACGGAATACGCTATGTCTAGCCCAATTGATTTGATCTTGAGAGAATTTGCAAAGGTTTTTGAAATGAACGAATGAGTAGCCCCTGAATCTATCAGGGCTTTCGTAGCTGAACAGGCTATAAAGATTCTCCCTGAAAGATTGGAATATTATGCTAAACCCAATAGTTTTACAAGAACTATGCTTATAGACATGCAAAGGTCGAAGTTCTTCTAACCTACGTTCCCGTAAATAACACTGATTAGAGCATGCAATCCTATCATAATTTCTAAGTTTAAAATATTAACCCAAAACATTAAACTTCAAATACAACTTAAGGATTTATGATACCTGTCATGAGCATCGTCTCCGGGTTAGTCTCCGCAGCATGGAGAGCAAAAACTCTGCCTTGGGTAGGCAGATTCTTCTGTGGGCAATTCTTCAATATGTGGTCAGTACTACCACATTTGCAACACTTTCCCGAACCATACATACATGGCCCAGCATGACGACGTGAGCACCTGGCACAGACTGGATACTCCACTGTCCTCGGGACTGCTCGTCCCTGCGGTTGCTGCTGCGGCCCTCTGTTCTTCGGTGGACCGTGGAAAGGTCTCTTATTCTGATGCTGTGAATGAGGAGGACATTGTGGTGCCTGAAATGGTCATTTTCCAAGGCGATCGCGCTCAATATCATTCATGTCTTGCTCTGCCACTAGAGCTCTGGAAACAACAACATCATAGGTAGTAGGGCCAGCCACCCTAACATCACGGCGTATGATCGGCCGTAGACCATTCAGAAAATGCCTCAATTTAGCTCCAGCATCATTAGCAATTAGGGGTACAAAGTGACATCCCCTCTCGAACTTACGGATGAACTATGTAACAGTCAAGTCTCCCTGCCTCAGGGTCATGAACTCCGTGGTCAACCTCGAACGCACCTCCTCAGTAAAATATTTAGAATAGAATACCTCTGTGAAGTGCTCCTAGCTCAAAGTAGTCAAATCCAAAGCAACTGATGCTCCTTCCCACCATAGGCAAGCGTCTCCTCCGAATAGGTAGGTCGCACATCGAACCCTATCTCCATCTTCAAGCCCCATAAACTCGAAAATAACCTCAAGGGACTTAATCCAACCCTCGGCTGCCATAGGATCGGATGTCCCTAAGAATTCCTTTGGTCGCATCTTCATGAACCGCTCATAGATAGCTTCCGGTCCCGGCTGTCTGGCTCCCACTGCATTGTTCCCCACAAACTGTGCGAAGAACTGAGTCATCCCAGCTAGCATCTGGGCATTCATGTCTGGTGGAGGGGGTGGTGGTAAATCTCTCTCCTCGTTCTCCCTTTGTCTCTGATCCTCACCGCCCTCATGACGGCGCTCATCATCACCTCTCGGGCGTCCAACACGGCGTCTAGGAGGCATGCTGTTCCATAATTATAACCCATACGTAACCAACATGCATAATTCCACAATTTCTTTACATTTAAATAAATAATGCATAATCGTAATCTTGACGTAAAATATTTCATGCAATCATGACGAAAAAAATATTTCATGCTTTAAAATAAATGCGTAATCGTAAGACTTACAGACCGAAGACGTGACTTCATGAGCTTCTCGAGAGCAGTAGTAGTACAACCCTTTACAAGATCATAGGCTCTGATACCAACTGTAAAGGCCCGTATTTCGTATTCATAATTTTGCGGAATTATTAAAAATTTTCTAAATAGATAATTATCTTGTCCCATTTAATTAAAGTAAATATGTAAATAATTTTAACTTTAAAATAACAGCGGAAGCAAATATTGTTTTCAACCAACAATTTAAAAATAATTCAACGTAAACATCAACTTAAAAATAATCCAACGTATTAAACTGAGTTTGAATAATAAAAGGTGCATAAATTAAATCATGAGGTCCTCGGGTTTACTACTGATGTCCCAAGATCGCTCACTGGTCTCCGTCCGCGGTCCCGACCTCATCAATACCTACAACAATCAAGTCTAGTGAGTCTAAAGACTCAACATGTATATATCGTGAATAACAAGTAAATATATCATAAAATCGCATGCAACGTAAAAATAAAGTATCGTAAACCGTACGGTAAAAATCATATCAAGAATAATTATAACTACGTGCATATCTAAAAATCATACGTAAAAGCTTTGCTCAATAGAGCTCTGTCATAACATATCATAATTTTCTGGTAGAGATAATGTTTCTAAGCTAGTGGCCCATAACATAGCGTAAGCGCCTGATCAGACTAAACCACATTATACTGGGCGGTAGAGATCAATCACAGCCCTTGGACTGGATGTCCGTACCCATATATAATCATAAACCGGTCGTAAGTCACCGGGCGGAGAGGTCCTCGGTTGTTCCTACCGACTTCCAAACCCATAAGCATAAGGTGGCCACAAGACATATCGCATATATCTCAAAAATAAACATTTTATATTTTTATGCACGTAACATAATTATAACCTTATTTTTTTACCGGATGAGTTGGATCGTTCCCAGGCTTGCTGCGACTTACTACTAATATGTGACACATGAAATAAATCTTAACTTGACAAAATCATAACAATAGAACCAAAAACGAGACGATTCGGACCAACAACTTGATTTTTAACCATGGTTTCGTACCAACCCGAACCAACATTAAACCGACGTTTAACCATGATTAAAAATACCCCAAACATACTGAAAAATATGCATAATAATTGTAAAACACGAAAATGGGTGAAAGGAATCCAAAAACATAAAACACTCTTTCGAGAGTCATTTTGGCACATTTCACCGTAAATTCTCGTACGACCTCTAAACTTGACAGAATCACAAACGGCCAAAAACATGACTTTCCTAACTCATTCAGGTACTGTCCAGTCCAAGGCCATGGGCTAAAAGCCAGCCAAGAACTCAAACCAACCTCATGAACCGAACAGCAAGTTGCTGTCAAATTTCAGCAGGAGCAGCTTGTGTATTTGAGGGAAAATTCTGAAATTTAATGACCAAGGGCTTGAACCACCACCCAAAGACTCTTACCAACATCCTAATGCATGGCTTGGACCATGGCTAAGGGATAGAAGCCAAACACAAGCCGAGCCAATACCTAGGACAATGCACAGCTGAAACCGAGAGCACCCAGAAATTTTGTGTTGTAGTATTCGAATGAATTTGTTGTCTTATTTTGTTCCAGTGGCTGTATGGTCAACCATAGCTCGATCTAGACATGATGGAGTGTTGTATGAACCATGCCTATGGGCTACAAGCCAGCCACAGCCCATCCCAACACCTCAAAACCGAAGTTACTCACACAAACCAGAAACATAATTTTTTTCGAGTGATGCTTGTGTTGTTGTTTTAAAAATCTGATGGAACCATGAACCAAGCTTTGAAAGGACACCTTGATCACGTCTTAGACATGATATGGAAGGGTTCTAACCGTGGCTACAGTCCCTAGGACAGCCATGATTTGAACACAACCATTAAACAACTCAATGACAGAAGACACAAAAACTGTACTCATGGAAATGTTGCTGCCACTTCTTTCTCCTGAGTGTATGGACCTAAACCAACGAACCAACGACACCCTAACACACTCTAAAACATTCCTAGATGCAGCCATGTGTGCCTGGAAAACGAGCCACTCCCTGTAAGCAACAAAACACACCAAACCGTGAAGTTGAAAACCAAAAGAGCCAAGAAATTCTGTACAGATTTTTTGCTTGGAAAGTTGCTGTCATTTTCATGTTGCTTGCTTGAATCTTGCTTATATAATGGTTTAAATATATCTATAGGACTTTATTGAAGAGCAAAGTAACAATATATACATGCCTGGAATTTGTTTTGACACAAAACAAATCAATACAACGAAGACAAGCGGCGGAACCGAGTTGGATTCTCTTCTTATTTTCTGCTGCTATTCTCGATTACCTTAGCTGCTGTTATCACGTTTCTAAGCTGCTAATTCTGATATGTTTCGAAGCTTATGGTTGTAGGAAATGTAAGGGATGAAAGAGAATGATATAGGAGGTGTTAAAGGTGCTATAATACCCATTAAGTTGGGGGTTACATGTCAAGAATTTGAATTGCTCTCCATTCCTTTGCTGCCGTTGCCTTTCACGATTTTCCCAGTTGTTTACTTCTGATTTTTTTTTTTAAGCATATGAATGTAGGACATGTAGGTAAGGAAGAGGAATGTTAATAATGGTGTTAAAGGGTCCATAATATACATTAAAATGAGAGTTACAAGTGAATGGAATTTTGAATGGCATTTGAATTATTTCACACTCTTGGTTGTAGCTTTTCTCATTCTTGTATTCTTGTTGCACGCTTATATTACTAGTATAATGGATTGAGGAGTTATGAGGTGAATTATGGTTCTTGTTTTACCCCTAATTATTGAATTTAAAAGTGGGAAATGAACACACCATGAAGGAGGTGACTTTAATGAGGTTTACTAAGCATTTGAATTTTGCTTAAGGAGTTGATTAAATTTCTACTAATATTGCATGGTATAATGTTGATTAAGTCTTGTGTTTTAAATTCTTAGTGTTTTAAATAACCATTTTATGTTTTAGTGAATTAACAACTTAAATTAGAATGAAATCTTGCATGACATTGCATAGTTTAAAATTTAAGTATTTAAATGCTATGTTTAATTTTTTGACTATATTATACTTAGATTAATTTATCCCCACTTGTTAACATATTTTACTTAAAATTTAATTAAATATTGAACCTAATAGAATTTATTTACTAATTTGACTCCCATTAATTTAATAAATCCTAAAACATTCTTTTTCTTCAAATTAAATTATTTCTTGACTTAATTTAAATTTAAGAATATTTGTCTTATTATTAATCTTATCTCAAATCTCCAAACTCCGGTCCGGCCTTGCGTATTTATCCTGAAAAGATAATACTAAACATCTACCTTTAAAGTAAATAATCATGATTTAAAACTTCATATTTAATTTAAATAATAGAAATTATGCATGGCTTATACGTAATCTGATTTTCGGGTTCTACACTACTGGCCATTGGGGCTTGAACCATCAACCAGAGCCTCTTCCAGACATCCTAAGCTATGGTGTGAACCATGGTTAAGGGCCCTAGGCCAACCACAATTCAAGCCAAACACCAAGGGCGACACACAACCCAAACCGAGAACACAAGGAAAATTCTGCACCATGCGATTGTTTGGATCGCTTGCTGTCATGTGTCGTTCCAGTGGCCATATGATTGACCATGGCTCGATCTAGACATCATGAGGTATTGTATGAACCATGGCTAAGGGCTAAAAAGCCAACCAAGATCCACACTACCCCTAAAATTCGAAACCTACACATGCAGAAAATAAAGGGTTCGAAGGGCACTTGTCTTGTTTTATTTCGAAAACCGATGGAAATATGAACCAAGCCTTGAAAGGCAGACTTGGTCACGTCTTAGACATACCAAGGAGAGATTCTAACCATGGCTACAGCACCTACGGCATCCAAGATCAGAACCCTCCCTCTTGACAGCAAAACACAAAAAAATTCGAGACTCAAAATGACATTATGGATGAGTTGCTGTCATTTTTCTTCCTTGCGTGCATGGGGCTTGAACTAATGGACCAACATGGTCCTAACACATCCTAGTACATGCCTAGGTGCAGCCTTGGGAGCCTAGGATCGAGCCAACCAACTGAACGCACAAAAACAAGCAACCCGTGAGGCATAGAGGAAACCGAAACAAAAATCTGTACATGTTTCGAAAATAATGTTGTGATGGTTTCGGTTTTTGCTAGTAAAAATCATGTATATGTGATGTTTAAAATACCTATATGGCTTGATTGAAGAGCAAGGAAGAATACAGACATGCCTTGGATTTGTTATGAAAGAAAACAAACGATTACGACAACGCGGCGCGGAGGAGACCGAGTTGCTTTGCTTCTTGTTTTTCTCTCTTGATTCTCACAATTTCTCTAGTGTTTTCTCTCGGTTTTTCTCTCTGAAAACCTACTGAATTTCAAGAATAAGGAGTGGGAGAGAAGGCTAGGAAAATAAATGGGAAGGTTGGAAGATAATTGGAGATTAAATGGCAAAAATGAATCTTGCTTTCTTTGAATTTGTGAGATAATGAAATGAAAATGATATTATTTGATTTGATTGAAGGGGTGGCCGATTTTTCTAGTCTAGATGCAAGGTAGAAATATTGCTTATTTGTTAATTAGTGAATATTAAATGGTGAGGGAATTATCTCCAAAAAATTATAAGGAAAGAAATAAAATGGTGAGTTGTTAAACGAATATCAAATCTTTCTACAAGGGAGGTGGCCGATTTTTCTTATCAAAAGTGGGGGTAGGAAAATTGCTTAATTAATAATTATTGTGGATTAAAATTGTGGGAATTATTCTACCATGAAGGGATAAGGAAAGATGTAAAAAATGGAGAATTGACAAATCAAAGTTAACTCTTTAAGGGGGGTGGCCGAATTTTGCAATAAAAATGGAGGGGAAAATATTGCTAAATTTTGTATTTTAAATCTTTAGAGTTTTATCTACCCATTAAATATTTTATTGAATTAATAAATTAATTATTGGACCTAAAAGAACTTAGGTAGTACTTATCTCAAATTACTTAAATAATTCTTTTAAACATTCTTTTACATTAAAATAAATTATTATTTATCTTAAATGAATTCTAGGAATGTTTTCTCAATATTAAATTTTATCTCAATATTCTAACTCCAGTCCGGCCTCACTTATTTAACTGAAAAGATAACAACTGAACTACTGCATAAAATAATTAAATTTAAAGAAAAGAATTTAAATCCTCATCCAAAAAAATCATTTTAATTTAAATAATAGTAATTATGCATGGCTTGTACGTGGTCTGATTTAACGGGTTCTACAACTCTCCCCCCTTAAAAGAAATTTCGTCCTCGAAATTAAAACTCACCGAATAACTCGGGATAACGACTCCTCATCTCTGGCTCAGACTCCCACGTAGCTTCCTCCTCTAAATGATCATTTGACTTTCACTCGCTTAACCAGCTTGTTCCGAAGCTTCTTCTCCTGTCTGTCTAAGATCTACACTGGTCTTTCTTCGTAAGATAGGTTCGGAGTGAGCTGCAACAGCTCGAAGTTCAAGACATGCGAAGGATTTGCCATATACTTCCTCAGCATGGAGACGTGGAACACATTGTGTACTCCGGCCAGATTCGGCGGAAGAGCAACACGATAAGCTAACGTCCCAACCCTGTCGTGGATCTCAAATGGTCCGATGAATCTCGCACTGAGCTTTCCTTTCTTCCCGAACCGCATGACACCTTTCATAGGTGCTACCTTCACAAAAACATGGTCGCCAACGGCAAACTCTAGATCTCTCTTTCTCTGATCCGCATAACTCTTGTGTCGACTCTTAGCAGTCCTCATCCTATCACGGATCTTGACTACTACATCGGCAGCCTGCTGAACAATCTCTGGACCCAATTCTGATCTCTCCCCTACTTCATCCCAATGAATAGGCGATCTGCACTTACGGCCATACAGTGCTTCAAACGGAGCCATATCTATAGACGACTAAAAACTGTTGTTATATGTGAACTCAACCAATGGCAGCTTCGACTCCCAACTCCCTGAGAAATCGATGGCACAAGCACGGAGAAGATCTTCCAAAATCTGGATAACTCTCTCTGACTGCCCATCTGTCTGAGGGTGGAAAGCTGTGCTAAACAACAACTTTGTACCCACTGCTAAATGCAGACTCTTCCAAAATGCGGAAGTGAATCTAGGATCTCGGTCAGACACTATAGAAACGGGAATACCATGAAGTTTGACTATCTCTCGGATATACAACTCTGCAAACTGAATCATGGTTAAACTTTTTTTGATAGGCAAGAAGTGAGCTGATTTGGTAAGACGATCAACAATCACCCAGATAGCATTTGATCCACTGAATGACTTCGGCAAACCGGTCACGAAGTCCATGGTCACAATACCGTCGCTAACTGTATACAAGACACTGTCATTGGCCTCATCTCTCTGCTTCCACTTTTCCAACTGCTCATCTGCTGACTGACCACTGCGAATACGGTCAAGAAGGGAAGACTGAATCGTCAAAGTAGATAGACGGGGAACTCTACCTCGAGGATAAGTCTCTAGATCAAACCTCTGTATCTCAGACTGAAGAGGCCTCGAAATCGCTAGATGAGCCATCACTGTGACTTTCCTGCTCAGTGCGTCCGCAACTACATTAGTTTTGCCCGGGTGGTAGCTAATGTCATAGTCATAGTCCTTCACTAGCTCCAACCAACGCCTCTGACGCATATTCAGCTCTTTTTGCGTAAAGAAGTACTTGAGGCTCTTACGGTCAGTAAAGATCTGGCATTTCTCTCCGTACAAATAATGCCTCCAAATCTTCAAGGCCAAAACTACGGCGGCCGACTCTAGATCGTGGGTAGGGTAGTTCTTCTCATGGATTTTCAACTGTCGAGAGGCATATGCTATCACCTTCCCATGCTGCATCAACACTGCGCCTAAATCGAGCTTCAAAGCATCGGTATACAAAACAAAGTCTCCGGGCCCTGACGGCATGACCAAAACTGGCGCTGAGATAAGAGCTTGCTTCAAAGTATCGGAGCTCTTCTGACACTCATCGCTCCACACAAATTTCACATTCTTCTTTGTCAACGACGTGAGTGGAACTGCGATAGAGGAGAATCCATGAATAAACTTCAGATAATATCCTGCTAGCCCAAGGAAACTACGGATCTTTGATGCATTCTGCGGCACAACCCAATCTCTGACTGCTGCAACTTTCGCTGGGTCTACCTAAAATCATAAATCATAACAAGTGCAAATATTTTTAACATCACTTAAAATCATAAATCATAACTAGTGCAGAAAACTAGCGTCGGTCCTCGGGTTATGTGCACCTTCAGTCCAGAAAATTCAACCATCAAGACCACCATTAACGTTATTATCATAATCACCTGCATCAATCACACTTACTGAGTCTAAAGACTCAACACATCATATCCTTGATAACAAATAATACGTAATACAGTTAACATATGACAGTGAAAAATTCTTGAACTAAAAATATCATTTTCTTGATAATGCATAAACTTTAAACTTAAACATTTTCATAAACATAATCGTATAAACATATTCATATTCATATCCATATCCATATTCGTATCCATATTCAAATTCGTGTTCGTGTTTGTTGAATTCAGATCGTGATTGTGACTCGTATTCTTGATCGTATTGGGCGATGGATCCATCTAGAGAAAACCACAGTACTAGGCAGCGGGGTACACCAGCGACACTATCACCGGTCAACTGGGCCCTGGCCAACGTATTAACATATTCATATTCGTATTCGTATTCGTATCTGTATCCAAGGAAACACGATCGTCGGGCTCCTACTGGAATCATAACCCTCACGATATCTCCAACATGTAGTAGTCACAATACCTTCACGTCCTTCAACATTTCGTATTTTCATCACTTAATAAAAACATGCATATAATATCATTTATTTTGAAACCAAGCATGCAACATATCTTTTAAATGTCCAATTTAAATCTTAATAATTTATGAACATTTAACAATCATGATTTCAACATATAAAAATTCATAAACATGTGAAATAACCATATTAGCATATAAAACAGAAAATAGGGCAATGCCATGACGTTTACTAATTTTCCGGTGTAAAAAGATTGTTTTACCCCTGGACGTGACATTTTATGCTTTTGACTTTTTCTTGATTTCTTTGACTCTAACATGTCCCAAATAATTATTTAAGCTTAAATTAAAATTCTCATAATTTTATTTAGCTTAAAAACTAGGCTTTTTAATTAATTCATAATTAGACGTTTTTGAAAGCGTTTTAATTCCGAAAAATCCCAAACTTTAATATAAAATTCCTAAATTCTAAAATTTAGTATTTTAATATTATTTTAGTCCCCATGAACCACGAATCGACCCCCGTGAGCCGTTTTTCAATTATTTAAGTTTAGGAAACCCTAATATGACACATAAACTTCGACCCCGAGCCATCTCTTGATTTTTTCGAGTCACCCCCGAACCATAATGGACCAGACCCTGACCAACACCCTTAGGTACCCTACTGGAACTTAGGAACTCACGGAAACAACCCCTAGCCCCCAAAACCAAACCATACTTCTTGTACCTGCACTGGCCGAGAATTGCATAAGGACAAGGACTCTTGTTCTAACTTCCAGGACCCTACCAACGAACCCAACCACTGAACCAACCCATTGTGCCCTGACTTAAGACCATAAGGACTCGACTTGACCCAGCCCAGGCCCCCTGAACGGAGCCCACAAGCCTGCACAAAACACAGAACTTGCGTGCCCCTCCTTAGCTTCTCTCGGGTAGGAGTTCTTGCTGTGAAGGACTCCTCCCAGCCCCTTAACTCGAATCCTAGCATGGCTAGGACTCTTTCCTTGACTCCCTCGTGACCTTGGCAAACCCCTAGAACCAACCGAACCATGCCCAGGCCAAGTACTCCTAAAACCATGAACCAACAAGGCACAACAAGCCAAGTATTGTTCCAGCTTTCATGTTTCATGATTTCCCAGGTTTTTGTGTGTTTTTAGGACTCTATATTCATGTAAAACAAAGTCTAATCATGTCCTGATCATGGTAGCCCTTAATCAATACAAATACATGTTTTTGGTAAACAAAACCCAAGTTTTAAAACCCATGTGCATGAAACTTCGAAAATAATCATCATGGTTCTTAATTTTTCATTCAAAATATGCAATAAATCATAATATGGTGTGATGATGAGTAAAAAGAGAATATGATGTGCCTTTATGTATTTAACGCACGAAAAATCGTTGATGATTTGCGAAGAACGGACAAGAACCTTGGCTTGAATTTACCTTGAGCTTTTATCGAAAATTTCCTCTAATTTGTTGTGTGTTCCTGTCTTGAAGGATTTTTTCTTGCAGTAGTGTTTGCATTTGACAAGTTTAGACCCTACTTGGTCGGCACAAAGGTAATTGTTTTCACTGACCATGCAGCTATTCGATACCTATTTGCCAAGAAGGATGCAAAACCACGCTTGATAAGGTGGATTTTATTGCTCCAAGAGTTTGATTTTGAAGTGAAGGATAAAAAGGGGTGTGAAAATCAAGTGGCTGACCACTTGTCACGTCTTGAACTTGAAGATAAAATAAATGAAGGAACCATAAAAGAAGCATTCCCAGATGAACAGCTGTTTGAGGTAAATGCCATACTCCCTTGGTTTGCTGATATAGCTAATTTCTTGTCTTGTGGTATTCTCCCTCCAGATTTGAGTTATCACCAAAAGAAGAAGTTCTTTCACGATGCAAAGTTTTACCTATGGGATGATCCATACGTCTTCAAGAGATGTGCTGATCAGATTATTAGAATATGCGTAGCAGAGGAAGAAGCGAAAGTTATTCTTGAACAATGCCACTCTTCACAATATGGCGGTCACTTTGGAGCATCAAGAACCGCGGCAAAGGTATTACAGTCTGGTTTTTATAGGCCTACTTTGTTCAAAGATAGTTATACCTTAGCCAAGTCATGTGATAGATGCCAAAGGGTTGGCAATATTTCTAGACGCCATGAGTTCCCATTGACCAATATTTTGGAAGTTGAACTTTTTGATGTTTGGGGTATTGACTTCATGGGACCATTCCCATATTCTTTTGGTCAATCTTATATTTTGCTTGCTGTGGATTATGTGTCAAAATGGGTGGAAGCAATTGCCACCAATACTAATGATTCTCGAGTGGTTGCTAAGTTTGTTCACAGGAACATCTTCACAAGATTTGGGACACCAAGAGCCATAATTAGTGATGAAGGTACACATTTTTGTAACAAAATCATTAACTCACTTTTGGCTAAATATGATGTGAATCATAAGGTGACACTGGCATATCACCCACAAGCAAATGGACAAGCCGAAGTATCCAACCGGGATATTAAGTAGATATTGGAGAAAACAGAGAGGACAAACCGGAAGGATTGGGCACTAAAGCTGGATGATGCCTTATGGGCGTACAGAACGGCTTACAAGACACCTATTGGGATGTCACCGTTTAGGTTGGTATTTGGTAAGGCCTGTCACTTACCACTGGAATTAGAACACAAAGCTTTTTGGGCCATGAAAAAGCTCAACTTTTACATGGAAGCATCTGGTGAGCAGCGGCTATTGGAATTGAATGAGATGGAGGAGTTCAGAAATGAGGCTTTTGAGAACGCAAAGATCTACAAGGAGAAAACCAAGAAGTGGCACGCCAACCATATCTTGCATAGAAATTTCGAGCCTGGACACAAGTACTGTTGTTCAATTAATGCCTCAAACTATTTCTTGGTAAGCTTAAATCAAGATGGTCGGGGCCATTTACAATAGAATCAGTCCAACCATATGGAGCCATTGAGCTAAAGTGCAATGACGGAAGAACGTTTAAAGTAAATGGTCAACGGATCAAGCATTATTATGGGACTGAAGCACGGCATCTTGACAACTTTCCTTTGGGCGGATCGACTTGATGTAGACTGGTGGTAGTCGGGCTGACAACGTTAAACCAAGCGCTTTTTGGGAGGCAACCCAAATTTTTTTGTTTCTTTATTGCATTTCGTTTTTGGTTTTGCTTTTACTCTTGTATTATTATTTTAGGTTGTGTATTTTTGGTATAATGTGTTTTTATATCTTCCCAAATCTTACGAATCCCAGTTCTGTTTTTCAGGACTAAAAATTGGAGGAGAAAACAATTCCAAATAATGCACCCGCGCTGCAAAACTATCGCCCCTGCGGTGGTTTAAGACAAAAAATTAAAAAATTTCCAGTAGCAACATTGCACCCGCGGTTAATTATTGAGCGCACCTGCGTTAGATTGATAGAGCCAACACCGCACCCGCGGTACTTTTACAGCGCACCTGCGGTGTTTACTGAATTAAAAATGATAATTTCCAGTAGGCAAAGCGCGCCCGCGATCATTTTGTTAGTGCTCCTGCGATATGTTTCCAGAACCAATAGCGCACCCACGCTAGATTTTACACTGCACCTGCGGTCGATGAAAGTCGAAAATTCAAAAATTCCAGTAGTCTTACCGCACCCGCGCTACGTTTTACACTGCACCCGCGGTCACTGAAGGTCGAAAATAAAAATTTTCCAGAATCCTGACAGCACCCGCGGTATGTTTAGCACCGCACCCGCGGTCGATTGTTTTAAATTATGCAACACGCGAACATTGGACATAACCGAGTAAATCTCTCCTTCACTTCGAAATACTCACTCAAGAACACATTCCACACTCGATTTTTTCTCACAAATACACATTTCCCACTCCACACATTCATACCTTCAATTCATTTCATCCAATATCCATCTTCATTCCACAAATTCAACACCAAACCTAGGGTTTGAAAGGGGCTCGAAAATTGCACCAAGAATTGATTGGGGCTTCGATTATGTTCTTCCAAGAAACATTTCAACACTCAAGGTGAGCAAATTCATATTACATTTGCTTTGAAATTCAAAATTATTGGTGCTATTGGCTATGGAAGAAAAGTAATGGTGTTGTAATTTTAGTGGAGTGCATTCTTGATATTGTTGATTGGATTGGTGTGTATATTTTTGAGTAGTAGTTCTTGTGATTAATAAGTTTGGGGGAGTAAAAAAATCATCAAGTTTAGTGAATTGGATTGAAGGAGAAGTTGGTGCTTTGATAGTGTTCGACAAAATGCCTCCAAGAAAGAAACAATCAAAGGGTGCATCCTCGTCTGCAAATTATGATGCACACAAGTTCTGGGATGAAAAGGCGGAGGAAAATTATGCTAAAATTCTGAACAAGAGCATTGTGAAAGAGAGGGGAATTGACCTGAGCTTCCCACGAACCGAGATTGGATTAATGTTTACTGTTAGGCATTGGGAGGAGTTTGGTAAGCCACCACCGGATGCGGTCATTTCGTTGGTACGGGAATTTTATGCTAACCTTAAGGTTAAGCATGATCACTTGAAAGTTTTGGTGCGAGGAAAGATGGTGGCTTTTGATTCTCATACCATCAACACGATGTATGGTATCCCTCTAGTCATGCATGATGAATATGAAGAATATCGGGCCGAGGAAGTTTATTATGATAACATTCTTCAGACTATTTGCATTGAGTGAGCGGAGTGGCGAATGAGAGACGATGTACATTTAAGCCTAGCCAAATCTGATCTGAAAAATGTTGCCAAGGATTGGTATTCCTTCATTTCGGCTAGGATTAAGCCTACTGACCATACTACTACTGTCATCAAGGAGAGGGCAATCCTGACTTTTTGCATCTTAAAAGTAAAGACGATTGATTTAGGTCAATTGCTTCTGAACTCAATGCCAGATTATGCAAAAGGTAACTCTCCTAGTGGACTCCTCCACCCTTCTCTTATCACAGACTTATGCCATTATGCGGGAGTGACTTGGGCAGCAAACGAAGAATTGTTGAAACCAAAAAATTCCATTGTGGTAATTCAACCACATAGGTCACTGACATCTGATCAACAAGATACACGTGAAGCTCAGAGAGAATTCAACCGAAGAGCTGCTGAAAGACGTGCCCATGCTCAGGCCCAACAACAACGAACACAACCGCAACCAAGAAATGTGCGAGATAGATTAACTTATTTGGAATAGGAGATACGCCAACAACGCCAAGAAATGGACGCGTTTCGGTTTAGGACCGATACATTCCTGGATTATACGATGGATTTCACGTCTCTCTTGGATCAACAATTTATTAGCTTCCACATCTAGTAATCCATTTCCACAACCTCCGCAATGGCCGCCCGCATATGATCCGCCTGAGTATCACCCACCACAAGAAGGAGCAGATGATGAGGATGGCGATGACCACTGACGGTCATTGCCCGAGGTATGTATATTCCCTTAACTTTAACGATCAGTTACATCGAAGGTGATACACATATTTAAGTTTTGGGGATATGTTATTTATATTTGCTTGTGTGTTTGTAGTGTCATTTAGTTTTATTTGAGTGTTTTATTTACTTTTGAGTTATTTGCTTGTGTGTTTGTAGTGTCATAGTCATGAAAATTTTTGAAATGGCCAATGATGAACAAAATTTGTGTATTGGAAGAAATGTCATGTATTTCATTCATGTTCACCAATCAATTGAAAAAAAAAATTTAGAGAAAAATCATGAGATTTGGTAAGTTTGAGACTTATAATTTCTAAACATCTCTGTGATTTTCATTTGATATTGAAATAAAATTTTGCAAACACATATATGATTGAGGCAATCTTTGATTTTATTTGGGCCTATTTATATTGTTCAAAAATATTCATTTGAAGCCTTCTTGAGCCTATATGAGAAAAGAATCGTGTTCTTGAAATTTCTTGGAAGCCAAGCACATTTCTTTTGAATATATATGTATTTGGTTGATGCATTGAGACACTATTTTTCACGATGATTAGATTCTACTCTGTGTTGGTGAATTGAGATTTTGTCTAGAACTATCCAAACAACACTCGAGGCGAAATACGGACAATTTATGATTTAGGAATGATTTAGGTGATTTTTTTGGATCGATTGAGCCTTTCAAGATACCAAATAAAAATAATTTATCATTTGTCACCTCTTTGTAGCTTATATGAATTCGAATGGCACACGTAAATATGTGTAAAAGACCCCCATTCGATATCCTTTCAAATATCCCACATTTACCACCCCGTTGAATATCTTAAACATTAATTTCCTACCTTCTCAAGGGAGTAAGAATTCAAAGGATCAAAGAAATTGAAATTCTCCTACAAAAGAAAATAAAAATGAATGATGTTTCATTCAAGAAGTTGGAGAAAAATGGGAGAAAAAGAGAAGAAATGAATAAAAAAAATTGAGATAAAAGAAAAAGTGGAGTTTGCAAAAGAGATAAAAATTCAACTTACTCCCTTATTTGAATTCCAAATCTTCATTTGTAGCCATGAGCCAAGGCATAACATTACAAGCATTGCAAATCCTATTGACCAAGTCATAGTTGTCCAATATACTAGTGGAGAGTGATTGGGAGGATCAAGCCTATGGACAATCGATAAACACTTACATTGAGTACGAATCTTGATCAACTTTACACACACCTCATTGCATCAAATATTAATTGGGTACTCCTTTCTTGAATGAATATTGCTTTGAACCCAATTTTTACCAAAAAAGACCTCTTGATTGTGTTTGTAAAAAAAATTGAAATCAATTGAGAATGTTTTGAAACATGAGTTGAAGAGATTAGATGTTTAGAAAATTAACCGATTTCGTGATTATATCTGAATAAAAAAAAATTTTGATTGGATTGTTTTGACTTGTCATATATTGAAGAATGAATGCATGAAGAGTTAATTAAATTATCTTGAGGCCAAGTTCTTTAAAGTATTTCATGACTTTTTTTTTGTGTTGTTTTGTTTTGCTCGGGACTAGCAAAATCCTAAGTTTGGGGGAGTTTGATAAGTGCAATTTATTGCATTTTTATTACTTGTTTTTAACTTGGAAATTTATGATTCTTGAGCAGGTTTTATGTGATTTGTTATTGTTTTTGTTGTTGTAGTTTGGTAGCTTAGAATGAGAGTTTGGAGTAGTAAAGTGTTGAATTGAAAAGTGCAAAAGATCAAAATTACAGAAGCTGCAGCGCACCCGCGCTTATACATATACCGCACCCGTGGTAAAGCAGTGCACCCGCGCTAAAATCCATACCGCACCTGCACTGGCACACCAGAACCAACACCGCACCCGCGGTGTCCTCTTGACCGCATCCGCACTCCTTGAAAAAACAGAATCCTGAAAATCTGTATTTTTGTGTGCTGCGCATGAAAGTCCAAGATATTGAGGTGCCACGAATTGAGGCTTGTCTGGACTATAAAAGGACATCATTTACTTAAAATCTAGGGTATTGGGAGCCAAGGAAGGAGTAGAGGCTGCTGCTAGAGGATTGAAGATCCAAGTTCATCAAGTTCTTGGGAACTCTTTTGCACAACTCCGGGGACGGAATCAGCTCTTCGAACTCTTTTCTAAGTTCTTCTTTCTTTTATTTTTCAGTTGATATGTCTTGTTTCAAAACGTTGTTTTGTTGTTTTGTTTGTGTTATTATGAACTAATTGTTATTTCTAGAGGAAAGATGGAACAAAACTAGAAACCATGTGTTAGAATCTATGAACTAAGCTATTTAAAGTTCTTCATATTGTTCATTTGTATTGTTCTATTCTTAATGCTTTCAGTTTATTGGCCATAATTTGAAATATTTATATGTTTACAATTTATCACTCGGAAGAGTAAATTATAAACAAGAAAAGGGAAAAATACATCAATGGTATTTATAGAGTTCGGGAGTTCCTATAATGCTATCGAATCCCATAGAGAATCTAGTGCTTGATGTGTTATTTAATTGTAGACTGTTGATGGGAACGTTGCAATCTATGTTTATATAACTAATATCTACTTAACACTCGGGAGAGGGAGTAGATAATTATAGGATTCTTGGCTAATGAATAAGAAGGATTTTTATAATATAGTTACAAGAAATTACACATGGTGGACAGTTGCGTGAAATCGGAACTCTAGATCTTTTATTCCATTGTTAATTGTTATAAATTTGTATTACATTTAAATCCATTTTCAATTTAGTTATTCTAGCAAACAAATCTTTTAATTGATTATTCTAAATAAAGTCGAGACTATTTTAATCACAATTACTAATATACATTTATATATACATTCCTCGTGGGATCGACACTTGTACTCGAAAAAACATTTTACTATAACTTTACGTCGTGCGCTTTCGAGCAATCAAGAAAAAACGCAACAATTATCTTTCAAAATGCAATACAAATAAAATGCTTCGCAAAATATTTGGAATGTAACGAACTTGCAAAAGAACTTGTTTTAAATAATAAGAAAAAATTTCCTCAAAAATCAGAGTAAATGAAATAAATTTCATAAAAATCCTTGAAAACTAAGCAGTCCTCGGGTTAGTCAACCGCACAGTCCGAGCCAACTCACTCATTCCTGCCTCTCGTCTCCTCATGCTCGTCCTCACCTGCATCGATCAAGTCTAGTGAGTCTAAAGACTTAACATGTGTATACTGGGAATAGTAAGTAATGTATAATAAAACCACATGTATTTTAAAGTAACTTATATGTAACTTAATTTTGAACATACTGACAATACCATAGATGTGTCATCGGTTCATAAACATTTTCATAGTGGTTTAAAAGTCCTGAATATGTGCCTAGGCGCTGGGTAATGCGGCGCTGGCGCTAGGCAGTAACGTCGCGGCGCTGCAGTGCCGCAACTCTAGCAATAAGGTGCAACAAGGGCATCGCCGTGGCGCTAGGCTTGCGAAAGCCAGGCTCTGCGGCGCTAACTCTACTCAAACTCGGCCCCAAAGAACAAATTTGATGCAAACTCTGTGAGACCCCGAAAATAAAATAGTATTGATGGCATTTTTGTAAATAAGTTGAAAAATATTCAATTTATTTTGATGCCATTTTCGTTAATAAGTTGAAAAAAAATGAATTAATTTTAAAGAATAAAATTTGACATATCTTGGTCATATGATGTCCAAATGATTTGAGATTTGGATATAACGTAGAAAACTCAAGGATATAGAAGTTTCATGTTTGAAGTTTTGGAAAATTTGATCATTTGACTGGTCCAAAGGGATATACCGGTTTTAAAATGTTAAATAGTATATATTATATTATATTATATTATTTTATTTTATTAATATAATATAATATAATATTTAAAAAAATAATAAAAAAAAAAAAGATAAACTCAAATTTACGTGAATGAATTTCATTCACGTAAAGTTGACCAAAATTTTACAGAAGAGGAGAGAAGAAATAGATATAAGGTTTTTGATTTTTCTTTTTGATTTTTCTTTTTGATCTTGCGATTTATCGGTTTATCTAATCGACGAACCGACTTTAGTTTTGGGATCGTTGACACGAGGTCTTCGATTTGAGGTATAAAATTTATAGTTTTGGTGATGTTTGAAATTCGTGGATTTTTGGAATAAATCCGATAAATTGTTAAATCATACAGAAATTGAAGAGTGTTGAATAGTGTATGATTTTAACGAAGAAGAGATTATTATAGTGATGTTATTTTGAATTATTCCTAATTTATAATAATTAGGGAATTTTAATCGTTGGATTGAGATTGAGGAATTATTTGTCAGTTATTATTAATTCTGATAAATATATGCGGTAGAATAACCGACTAGAAAATAAGTTTTGAAGTCGAAATTGAATTATGTTATGATTTTGATTTGATATGAATTATCAAAGTTTCAAAATATATTTGAAACTTATATTATTGATTTTGGATCATGTTATTGATTGAAATGAATATGTTATTGATATAGATAGATTATTATACCGATATCTTCAGGCTACATCAACTGGAAACGAAGAATTGAGGTATATTGCGACCGGGTAACATACGACAGGTATCTGTATTATATGATATATGTTGGATTGGTTTGATTGATTGGAATAAGAATACATGTCTATATGCCTTATTTGTTGAGTTTATGTGGCATACATGACATTGTGAGTGGAATATCGATGTATAAAATAAATGTTTTGTTAACACACATCGTTTGATGCATACATCGATACATGACATGCACGTTGAGCTATGATGTGGGGACCCGGACGCTAATCATCTTTTAAATCGTCAACTAATCTGATCAATTATAATAAACAGGGTCTAAAATTTTTTTTTTTAAACGCGGAAGGTAATGGAATCAAACTCCTATACATATCAGTATAAAAGTATAAATCTGATAAAACATACAAACATACACACTCAGGTTCAACAACTACTATCAAGTGTTTAAACCCTATCTCTAGTCCAAGTCCGTAGTCTCCACTCTAATCTCGATCTGTCTTCACCTCTGTGACCCAGTACCTACCTGCCCCACCTGTTGTCAAGTACACATACAAACAAGACAACAGCCGGATAACTCCGGTGAGATATAAATATCCCAGTATAAACAATGTATTAAATGCATTCCTATAAAACATATATAAAAGCACAACAAACATCAAAACATGTATCTAATCTGACTACATGAATCAATGACTCGTGATCTAATCTTATCTTATCTCAAATCTAGGGATCCCAATCTAATTTAGACTTTGGTATTCTGTATCGAGTGTCTACGATAGACGTCGACCTACATCTAAAGCTTTTCGGTACACCGTAAGTCTAGAGTCTTATCGGTTCTGAGAAAGACTCGGCGGTTCTGCCCTAGCTAGGCTGATCTGCCCTAGACTCGGACTCTGACTTTGTTCTAAGTCAATACATTAACATATCAATCTGTTAATCTGCAAATATCAATGCAATAAATAAAGTATGTGATTTAGGGAAACTCAAGTCGAACCTAACTCGAGTTGTGCAATCCCGAATCAACATTTATTTATACCTTTCTTGCTGTCGATCTGATACAATCAAAGTCTTGATTCAAAGTCTGTCACGGTTCAATCTGGCAATGAAAATATCAATATTCTGTATCAATATTCTAATCAAATCACAACATCTCTGTTTTATCAAATTCTGACAGTACAACAGTACAATCTTGCGATACTGATAATACTATATCAGTCTATATCAATTCCAAACGTTTACAATCAACCACCGTACAATCTGATATCAATTCTAGTCAATCTCATTCTGAAAATCATAATAATTCCATATGATATCCGTTTCTCAGTCTGACTTCGATTCTACGCTGTCTAACATGTCAAGAATAGCATATATGACGTGTATTCAATTCTAACATCATCATAATTTCAAAACATGTCAAAACGTAGTAAAACTTACGTCCAGTTGTAGCCTACGTCGATAGGAACACAGTACCGAAGTCAGATTCAAAATCAGACGGACGGATTTCTCGCAAAAGGCGTAAGGATTTTCAACACTTTCACGGCAACTTCTCTCGATTATCTTTTGAGGATTTCTGAAGAATTGAAGCTTGATACGTATATTTATATATTGCATGCAACCATAAGATACGTGGCATGATTTTTCATAAACCACGTCTCGCGCTCGGGCAGACATTAAGTTCCGCCCGGGCGCAACACTTCCGGCCTACATCTTAGCTTTTCATATTTCTTTGTCCAATCTGGTCTCGGAATGGCCTGGCTATAATTACATTAAAACATAATTAATAATCTCATATTAATAGAATCGAAATCTCGGGCATTACATATGATCCTTGGATGCCCTGATATGATTTGATTAGATTCTGGGGTTTGTGAACACAATGCTATGTTTGGTATTATATGACCTTTAAAACATAGACATTTGTGGCCCCGACGATTGATATGAGATTTGGGATTTGATGGCGCTTCGTCGACGCTATCATACGAGTATCCCTTATTGAGGCCGGTGTGCCAGCTCGAGCATTGATTTGATAGCGATTCGTTTGATTCTGACATGTGCTCAGTAGATTGGCATTTGACCCGATACCTCCACGACATACATGCATTGCATACCATATATCATTGTTTAGATACTTGTGGTATATATGATGGTTGTTCCATACGGAGCTTTGCTCACCCCCAAGGGGGGGGGCTGTTGTTGTCTTTTTGTGTGGACAATGGCAGGTACTGCAGAATATCAGGAGACTGGAGATGGTACTTCTGGAGGGAGTCACAGTTGAGTTGAGGTTTATGTTTTGTTCCCAGTATATATGTATATGTATTTATATACCGGGGCATGTCCCGAGAATATGAGTTGTTTGTATATGATTGATTATGATTTCGTGTGGGCATGTTTATGATGTGAGATTAAATACTATTTTTAGTATTTAAATTATAGAAGAAATATTTCGGGCTCATTGTAAAGAAATTTTAAACTCATTTTCCGCTGTATTGAGTTAACCCTAATCAAAGTGCATTGTAATAACGATTAGGAGCTAAGGGCCCCACACAGAGTGGTATCAGAGCATAGCTGGGAATGCTCGATTGAGTTTTGTGTACACTTGAATAGGCACAAATGAATTCTGCGTATGTGTTTGATTTATTTGTATTACTTGCTCGTACTTGATTTGATTTGAGTAAGTATTTGATGAGATTGATGATATGAGATGATGGTATTATGAAATTGATATTGATTTGTGATATTCATCTTTTGATTTGTAGATGAATCCCACAAATGAAACTACGAGTAGCAGTACTGAGAGGATAGTTGGGCAATTTGAAGGATTGTCCATGGATGTAGTGATGGCTCGATTCCAGGATCTGAAACCACCGAGGTTATTTGGCACTGAGAGTGCTGAAAGAGCAGAGGCCTGGTTGAAGGATATTGAGCGTTTGTTTAATATTGTTGAATATTCCAAAGCTCGGAGACTGAAACTTTCTCTTTATCAGTTAAAAGACCGAGCTAAATCTTGGTGGGAAGCCGCTGAGATTGGATTGAAAGTGGCCGGGATTGAAGTCACATGGGATGTCTTCAAGGCCCAGTTTTTGGAGCAGTATTCCCCTTCATCCTATTATACTGCTCAGGAAAATGAATTTAATAATCTGCAGCAGGGAACGATGACTGTTGCAGAATATGCTTCGAAATTTTCTACTCTGTTGAAGTATGCACCTCACGTAGCTGGGAATGCGAAGGTAAAATATAACAGGTTTGTGAATGGATTGCATCCTGTTATATATACTTATGTTGTTTCTGGATTGCCTACCAGCTATGTAGAGGCAGTTGAACGAGCCAAGGCAGCCGAGGCTGGACTTAGGCCAGAAGGTCCACAGTATACTCCTCCACCTCCAGTATCAGCTCAGCAGCCTACTTTGCGGCCGAGAGGTAAGAAGTTTAAGAAGACTGGTTCTGTTTCTTCGTCTTCTTCGAGTTCGAGTGGATCACAGAGAGAGAGTCCTGTGATTGCTCCTTACTGTAGCCATTGTGGGGGTAAACATACTATCGAGCAGTGTCGAGGTATGTTTGGTACTTGTTATCAGTGTGGGCAGGAAGGCCATTTCTCTCGAGTATGTCGAAACAGGGGTACGACTTCTTCCCAACCCCAGCCAGGATTTAGAGGTGGCCCCAGTATGATGAGACCTGCGGTTCCTGTTCCATCCTTTCAGCAGTCGAGTGTCCCACGATATCGAGGACCGGGTGGTCAGAGTGCCCAAGTTCCTCCTCAAGTGAGAGTGTACGCCATGACCGAGGATCAGGCGAGAGAAGCTCCTGGTGGCGTGATTGCAGGTATTTGCACGCTTTGAGATTATCTTGCACGTGTTTTATTTGATACAGGAGCATCTCATTCATTCATATCTCATGCATTTGTGGCATCTCGCGATATTGAGTGTATCCCGTTGTATGATACTTTGTCGATAGCCACGCCAGCAGGGAAGATTATTTTGTCTAAAAAAGTTGTGCATAATTGTGTATTGATATATGAGGATAATGTAGTATTTCTGAATTTGATTTTCCTCCCAATGCACGACTTTGATTGTATTGTTGGTATATCTTGATGACAAATCGAGCTACTGTTGATTATTGTCATGGAGTGGTTCGATTTCGACCGATTGATGGACCCAAGTAGAATTTTTATGGCAAGGATTCCCAAGCCAAAATTCCATTGGTATCTTCCTTGGAAATGTCTCGACTTTTGACTAGCGGAGATGAGGGTTATCTTATCTACGCTATTGATGTCTCTAAAAAGGAACCTTCTTTATCTGAGATTCCTGTTGCGAAAGAGTTTCCAGATGTATTTCCCGATGAGATTCCTGATTTTCTTCCTCATCGAGAAGTTGAGTTTAGTATTGATCTTATGCCGGGACTGCTCCCATATCTATAGCTCCCTATTGCATGGCACCTCTGGAATTGAAAGAAATGAAAGAACAATTACAGGATCTTCTCAATAAGGGATATATTCGACCGAGTGTATCACCTTGGGGAGCTCCAGTTTTATTTTTTCGAAAGAAAGATGGTACTATGCGAATGTGTATCGACTATAGGCAACTGAATCGGCCTACTGTGAAAAACAAGTACCCGCTTCCTCGTATTGATGATTTGTTTGATCAGCTTCAGGGTACTTCTGTATACTCGAAAATTGATTTTCGTTCTGGGTATCATCAAGTACGAGTTCGAGACGAAGATGTGCCCAAAACTGCTTTTCGTACGAGGTATGGCCACTATGAATTTTTGGTTATGCCTTTCGGTCTCACGAATGCTCCTGCTGTTTTTATGGATTTAATGAATCGTGTCTTCCGAGAGTATCTTGACCGGTTTGTTATTGTGTTTATCGATGACATTCTTGTGTATTCGAAATCGAAAAAAGAGCATGCTGAACATCAGAGACTGGTACTTCAAACTCTTCGTACTAGTCATTTATATGCTAAATTGTCCAAATGTGAATTCTGGATGGACAAAGTGATATTTTTAGGCCACGTCATTTCGAGACATGGCATATATGTTGATCCTGCGAAGGTCGAAGCTGTATTGAATTGACCGAGACCTACGAATGTTCCTGAGATCCGTAGCTTCATGGGTTTAGCTGGATATTATCGTCGTTTTATTGAAGGATTTTTGAAAATAGCTAAACCTATTACTCAACTGACACAGGAGAATCAGCGATTCATTTGGTCAGATGAATGTGAAGCTAGTTTTTTTGAATTGAAGATGAGATTGACCACAGCACCTGTTCTTACTATTCCCTCAGGTACCGGAGGATTTGTGGTATGTACAGATGCGTCTGGTAAAGGTTTGGGCTGTGTTCTGATGCAACATGGCAAAGTGATTGCTTATGCGTCTCGTCAATTGAAATCTCATGAAACACGTTATCCTGTTCATGATCTCGAATTGGCCGCCATTGTGTTTGCTTTTAAGATTTGGCGCCATTACTTGTACGGAGAAAAGTTTGTTATCTATTCGGACCATAAGAGTCTGAAATATCTCTTTTCTCAATCTGATTTGAATATGAGGCAACACAGGTGGATGGATCTCCTGAAGGATTTTGATCTTGAGATTCAATATCACCCTCCGGTGAATGTTACTGCGGATGCCCTTAGTCGTAAAGTTCATGATTCTGTTTTAGCATCTGTTTGTGTCACCAAAGTACACGAGGATATATGTACTTCTGGTTGGGCTTTTCACTCGAATTGGAATTCTATCACTGTCTCAGCATTGCAAATTGAGCCGAACTTGATATCGAAAATACGAAAGGCCCAACGAAGCGATGGTTAGATCCAAAAGTCGAAAGAACTTGTATACGCAGGACATCAGTCTGGATTCCAGATTTCTTCTGATGATTCTTTACAACTTAATGGTCGGCTGGTAGTTCCTGATAATTCTGATTTGAAATCTGCCCTTCTTCGAGAAGCACATTGTAGCAAATACAGTATTCATCCTGGAGGTCGAAAGATGTATTTGACATTGAGACCTCAATTCTGGTGGAAACATATGAAGAAGGACATTGCTGAGTTTATTTCTAAATGTCTTGTCTGCCAGCAAGTGAAAGCCGAGATAATGAAACCTGGAGGATTACTCCAGAGTCTCGAAATCCCGAAATGGAATTGGGAACATATTGCTATGGATTTTGTGACTCATTTACCTCGTTCGCCCAAGGGCTGTGATGCTATTTGGGTCATTATTGATCGGCTTTCAAAATCTGCACATTTCATTCCGTATGAGCGGACTTATCCTTATAAGAGAATGTCCCGTTTATACATTGAGAATGTTGTGAGGCTGCATGGTGTGCCAGTCTCAATTTTATCTGATCGTTATCCCAGATTTGCTTCTAAATTCTGGGGTAGTTTTCAGGAAGCGATGGGTACGCGTTTGGCTATGAGTACTCCTTATCATACTCAAACTGATGGCCAGATTGAGCGTACGATTCAAACGTTAGAGGATATGTTGCGTGCTGTTGTGAAGGACTTCAGAATGGGATGGCAAGATGCCTTACCATTGGTTGAATTTTCTTATAATAATAGCTTTCAGACGAGTATCGGTATGGCACTGTTTGAAGCTCTATATGGGAGACGATGTAGATCACCGTTATTCTGGGATGAGATTGGTGAGAGACAATTGACTGGACCTGAAATGATACAGAAAATGAACGATAAGGTTCAGTTGATTCGGCAGCGGATGAAAGCTGCTCATGATCGTCAAACGAGTTATGCGAACAAACGAAGACGACCCTTGGAATTCCAGAAAGGTGATAAAGTGTTTTTGAAAATATCTCCCTTTAGAGGCACTGTTCGATTCGGCATGTGAGGGAAATTATCTTCTCGATATATTGGTCCATACGAGATTCTGGATCGAGTTGGTGATTTTCGTATCGATTGGCATTACCACCAGCTTTATCTGCCATTCATGATGTATTTCATGTTTCTATGTTGAGGAAATATGAACCGGATCCATCACATGTGCTTGCACCTGACGAGGTTGAACTTGATCCTTCTCTTTCCTATGTCGAACAACCTGTTCGCATTATGGATCGAAAGGAGAAGATGTTGCGTAATAAATCGATTCCGCTAGTGCGAGTGTAATGGACACGACATGGTGTGGAGGAATCAACGTGGGAATTGGAAAGCAAGATGCGAGAATCATATCCGCACTTGTTTGATACTATTCCATATGCTCCATTGTATTCAATTTATACTGATCCGTTTACTGATTTTAGTTTTTATATTTATTATAACTGGTGACATATATATGTTTGCCAATGTTATGTATATAGAGATGTTTAAGATTTCGAGGATGAAATCTTTTAAGTGGGGGAGAAATGTGAGACCCCGAAAATAAAATATTATTGATGGTATTTTTGTAAATAAGTTGAAAAATATTCAATTTATTTTGATGTCATTTTCGTTAATAAGTTGAAAAATAATGAATTAATTTTAAAGAATAAAATATGACATATCTTGGTCATATGAAGTCCAAATGATTTGAGATTTGGATATAACGTTGAAAACTCAAAAATATAGAAGTTTCATGTTTGAAGTTTTGGAAAATTTGATCGTTTGACTGGTCCAAAGGGATATACCGGTTTTAAAAAAAAAAAGATAAACTCAACTTTACGGTGAATGAAATTCATTCACGTAAAGTTGACCAAAATTTTACAGAAGAGGAGAGAAGAAATAGATATAAGGTTTTTGATTTTTCTTTTTGATCTTGCGACTTATCGGTTTATCTAATCAACGAACCGACTTCAGTTCTGGGATCGTTGACACGAGGTCTTCGATTTGAGGTATAAATTTTATAGTTTTGGTGATGTTTGAAATTCGTCGATTTTTGGAATAAATCCGATAAATTGTTAAACAATAGAGAAATTGAAGAGTGTTGAATAGTGTATGATTTTAACGAAGAAGAGATTATTATAGTGATGTTATTTTGAATTATTCCTAATTTATTATAATTAGAGAATTTTAATCGTTGGATTGAGATTGAGGAATTATTTGTCAGTTATTATTAATTCTGATAAATATATGCGGTAGAATAACCGACAAGAAAATAAGTTTTGAAGTCGAAATTGAATTATGTTATGATTTCGATTTTATATGAATTATAAAAGTTTCAAAATATATTTGAAACTTATATTATTGATTTTGGATCATGTTATTGATTGAAATTAATATGTTATTGATATAGATAGATTATTATACTGATAACTTCAGGCTACATCAACTGGAAACGAAGAATTGAGGTATGTTGCGATCGGGTAACATACGACAGGTATCTGTATTATATGATATATGTTGGATTGGTTTGATTGATTGGAATAAGAATACATGTCTATATGCCTTATTTGTTGAGTTTATGTGGCATACATGACATTGTGATTGGAATATCGATGTATAAAATAAATGTTTTGTTAACACACATCGTTTGATGCATACATCGATACATGACATGCACGTTGAGCTATGATCCTTGGATGCCCTGATATGATTTGATTGGATTCTGGGGTTTGTGAACACAATGCTATGTTTGGTATTATATGACCCTTAAAACATAGACATTTGTGGCCCCGACGATTGATATGAGATTTGGGATTTGATGGCGCTTCGTCGACGCTATCATACGAGTATCCCTTATTGAGGCCGGTGTGCCAGCTCGAGCATTGATTTGATAGCGATTCGTTTGATTCTGACATGTGCTCAGTGGATGGGCATTTGACCCGATACCTCCACGACATACATGCATTGCATACCATATATCATTGTTTAGATACTTGTGGTATATATGATGGTTGTTCCATACGGAGCTTTGCTCACCCCCAAGGAGGGGCTGTTGTTGTCTTTGTGTGTGTACAATGGCATGTACTCCAGGATATCAGGAGACCGGAGATGGTACTTCTGGAGGGAGTCACAGTTGAGTTGAGGTTTATGTTTTGTTCCCAGTATATATGTATATGTATTTATATACCGGGACATGTCCCGAGAATATGAGTTGTTTGTATATGATTGGTTATGATTTCGTGTGGGCATGTTTATGATGTGAGATTAAATACTATTTTTAGTATTTAAATTATCGAAGAAATATTTCGGGATCATTGTAAAGAAATTTTAAACTCGTTTTCCGCTGTATTTAGTTAACCCTAATCAAAGTGCATTGTAATAACGATTAGGAGCTAAGGGCCCCACAAACTCTATGCCACGCCCAACCGACTCGAACCGACGCAACGAGACTCATCCTAGGGCACTACAGCAATTATTCAAACTCACACAAATGCCCCAAAACATCGATGCACGACATGCAACGCAACACAACCCATAAACACGAATTTTCAACACAAATTGATTCCTATGACTTCTAATACAACCAAGTGTTTAATGACACGAAACGAAGCACCAAAAAAATATATATGAACACCATATACAATATACCTAAACGCAGTAGTGATCACCCGGCGGTTCCCAACGAAGCTTGCAACAAACAATTCTCAAGAACACGTAAAGGACATATTTTTATATCATTGCAGTTTGAGCAGTCTCACGAAAATGATCATAACTCACTCGTTTCTTGTCCACAAACTACGGATTTACTGTCAAATCGAATTTATCAAAAATTACTATGTTTTATATGTTGAAAGTTGTTCCAAAAAATCAAACAAAAATTCACAGTAATCAAAATGACAGCAGACTCGGTTTTAAGATCTAATTTTTTTATCCAAAATCGTTTCAAATGTTTTTGCTCAAACTTTTGCATAACGAACATACATTTTTACTCACAATAAACATCGAAACATATACTAAGACAAGATCGATGCAAAAACGAAAGAATATACATGCCTTTGATGATTTAAAACTCACAACACGACGATACCGAAGCAGAGAGATGCGATGGCCGATTTGGGACTATTTGTGGCACGATTTCTTGAAGAAAATGGACGTTAATTTGCTGAAATAATTTGAAGGGGAAGGGTGGCTGCTGAAAAACTTAGAACCCTAACTTTCCTCTCAAAAAAGAAAACAAAACACAAAAGAATTGTGTGTGTGTGTGTGTGTGTGTGTGTGTCGTGTAGGTGTGTGTGCGTGAGAATGTGTGTGTGTGTAGTGGTTAATTAAATGGATTATATTAAGGTAAAAAGAATTGTTTAATTAACTATTTAACATGCTAATTAGAATACTAACCCAATACTAACTTTACTAAAATTACCTAATTAAAAATGAAATACACTTGTGATAAACTTTGAAAGTTTAAAATCTTTAAATCATTTAATAAATTAAATTAGGCTTTAAAAATGCTAAAAACTTCATAAATCATTTAAATAAGCATTTCTTGACTTGAAATAAAATATCACATTTTCGTAAATTGCTTAAATCGTCACCGGCCTCTTTTTCCGTTATCGCATCGAATATTCGCCTGATATACAAAACTCAAGAAGACATTTTAAAGTGCATCAAATAAACATGTAATAATTTAAAATTAAGCAAAATAATCAATCATGCCTCGCTAAAATCATTTTAAAATTAAATAAATAATTTTAGTCATTTAATAAATGCAAAGGTTTACGTGTACTGATTTTGGGCTCTACAAAAGGGATGCGTCATCTTTCAGCATATACGTGGCGCACCTGACTCGGTCGCCATCCCTCATATCCAGGTACTGAAAGTGGAGCTCAAATGAGCGGATCCATCCCTCTGCTAAAAACGGATCAGTGGTACCCCCGATCTCCTTCTGGTTGAGCCGTCTGAACTGCTCATATATATAAGTCTGTGGTCGGGGAGCCTGCTCCAGAAGTCTAGCCATGCCCTCGAGAACTCGAGTAACTGCATCCAATGGCGGTGGTGGTGGTGGGTGGTCTATATCGCCTCCAGCAGTATAATCATAGGGATCAGTGCTAGGGGCACGCCTGGGAGGCATGATATCCAAATTCTAAACGTAACCCATCATACAATTTAATCTAGTTTTCAAAAGATTTAATCCTTAAATCATAAAAGCAGCTAAACATGTACTGAAAATCATAAATCATGTAATCATACAAGTGATAGCAGTAAAAACATTTAAAACATAAAAGCTTACAGAATTGAGGCTTGAAGACTGAGATGCAGAAGCTGGTGGTGGCACAACCCTATACAGGATCCTTGCTCTAATACCAACTGTAGCGTCTAGTAATTTAAAAACTACTAATTTTTTTTTTGACAAGTTCAATTTTTCAAAATTTTTAAAACTATGCATACGTGCAATAATGCTGAAAAATACGTCATTTAAATATAACCATAATCAAATAACAAATAAAATACTACAGTTTAAAATTTTCCGACTCGGCCATCATAAAAGTATGTAGAAATAAATCATGTAAAAATCCTGATAACTAACACCATGTCAAAACCAAGGGTAATAAAATGTTCATGTCCATGCTAAACTCATAAAACGTGATGTGCGGAAAATATGGTCTGCGGGTCATTGTGCCCACCCAACCTTGCCTATTCAGAATTCGGCACCTCTTGCCTCCTCATCAACATGTTCACCTACATCATTCACACCTAGTGAGTCTAAAGACTCAACACGCTTGCACCGCTATAAAAAATACATATACCTAACATGCAACAGTGAAAAATACAGTAATCAACATACATTTCATGAACTTAAAAAGTCGTATGCATAATCATAACCTGTCAAAGCATAATAATTTACATAAAATATAACATCATATCAACATAAACGTGTTCATTTTCTTAATTTGAATTTTGTTCATCAGCTCTGTCTTTCGTATCATAATATTAGGCGATGGATCGATCTACGTATAACTGCGGTATCCGGCGGCGGGGACATCAGCGACAGTATTACCCATCCACTGAGCATTGGCATTACATATCATCGTATTAACATGTTACCATATTAGTCACAACCAGCTCTCATCCTTCAAAACATGTCATCATATTCATCACTTATAAAAACATGGATATACGTAAATTTTTTCTTCAAATCAAGCATGCAACATATTTTAATAATTTCACAAAAATCATGTTCCTGATACAAAAACATTTAAAAATATGTTAAATTTTTGCTCAGGCACTGCCAGGACTCAAAACTCGACTCGAGTGCAAATTGACCATTTTGACCTTGGGAGCCCAAAATGACCATTTTACCCCTTGACCTCAAAATTTCGACCCGAAGCTTACCAGACTTCTTAAAACACCCCCAAAACATATTTATAAGCATTTTTTAGACGTAAAATCGAACTCGTATCAAAACATAATCGATTCGTTTTAAAATTTGGACCGGGGTCGCGGTTTTAACCTCAATCAACCCGAAAATTAACCAAATTTTCCTCAACTTAAATCATGACCTTATCCTATACCACCAGTCCCAAAACCACCCTTTTCAGGCAACTTACGATTCACGAAAACAATCCCAAAGGCTGCTGAATATTTCCGCTCAACCTAGCCATACCCTAGCCGCGTCATTCGAACCAAAACATCGAACCTACACCTAACCAGCTCGGACCAAACACAAACCAGCCCTTCCTAGCCCACCTTAAGACCCTCCTGTACCGACCTAATCACAACCCTCAGCCCCATGTATGTGCACAACTCGAAACACCAAGAAATGTACGCGCGAGCCACATACGCACCACAAGCGGCTCCTAACCTAGGGACCTCTCTTCTACCCAAGACCAGATATGTATGGAACCCCTCCAGACTCGGTTGGACCTTCCTGGACCATACCTTGGCCTGGTACAGCCCTCCCTTGGTCGAGCCTACCCTAACCCTTCACCAAAACAACCCAAACCCTAGCCGCATATTAGTAAACCTTCGACCTTCACCTAGACCGTGCACCCCCTAGGCTCCAACATCATGCCACCTTATTTAACAGCATACACGCCCCTTGACCAACATATAAATTTCAACCCCTTGCACAAACACGAGAAAAACGTGAGTTGCATGCATCAGTACATGTATTTCATGACAACCAAAGCCAACCAAGTGATAACATGCAATGACCGATTTTTTACATACAAAACACACGTATCAGCATGTAATTATGACGTGTATTATGGAAAATAAGATACATGGTGTGCCTTGAAGTTTTCTTGCTAAAAAACTTGATGATACGTGTAGAGCTTGCACCGAAAAGGCGGGGAAGAAGCTTTTCTTGAAAGCTATGGAGGAAACCGAGTGGAGCTGCTGGAAAGTTTCAAAAATGCTGCTGCAAGGAGGGAGAGGTGGTCGTGCACTAGGTTTAGGGTTAGGGTTTGAGGGTGTAGGGTTTTAAATAGAAAATGCAAGCATAAATGGGCCCTAGATAATTTAAATGAATTTAAAACTGGTTTTGGACACACTAAGCATTAAAATAAACCCATCTAGCCCAAACACATTCCTAAAAAATATTTTGTTTAGGTATATTCTTGAAAATATTGCCTGAGCCTCAAAACGTCCTCTGAATCGACAAAATTTGCATACCGGTTAAAAATACAACCCGACGAGTAAAAATACCCACCTAGGCCCAATTTTCAAAAAATACCTCTAAAAACACTTCATATTAATTAATTAAAATTAATAATTCGATAAAAATATTTTCCTTAATTTTCCCCGGTCTCCGTTACTCGTTCGAGAGCGAAATACAACTTAAAATCCTAATTCATGAAACTTTAAAATAATCATGAAATAAATTCTAACCATGAAACAATCATGAATTAAATGTATAAAAAATATTTAAACACATTATAAATAAAACCTAGATTGCATGCATTCAGGTTACGTAGTTCGAATTTTCCTAGACACTATAGTAGCTACTTATGCTTTGCAAGATTCTGGAGCTACGCATTCTTTCATATTTGAATCTTTTGTGAAATGATTGGGAATATTAACAATGGACGTAGAGTCGGGATTCAAAGTTACATTGCCTTCTGGCGAACATATGGTCTCTAAAAGCATGATTAAGGATGTGGAGCTCAAATTGCAGAGAAATGCCGTTCGAGCAGACCTTATTGTATTACCAATGCCTGAGTTTGACATTATTTTGGGCATGGATTGGCTCACACTGAACGGATCTACTATTGATTTTCAGACGAGGTCAATATCTCTTAGACCGTCTAATGGGAAAGCGTTCATCTTTAAGGCTACGCAAAACAATAAAATACCGCATATCATTTCATGCATCTGTTCAAAGAAGCTTATCCGGAGAGGTTTTCAAGGTTTTCTTGCTAGTATTATATCATTACCCAACATTGACAGTCGATCGATCGAGGATTTGGGGATTGTCAAGTGCATTTCGGACGTGTTCCCTGACGATTTTTTTGGTATCCCACCCGAGCAAGAGGTGGAATTTTCTATTGAGTTGATGTCTTGTACCGTGCCGATTTCTAAGGCACCATATCGCATAGCACCTGCTGAGATGACTGATTTAAAATATCAAATCCAAGAGCTGCTAGACAAGGGATTTATTCTTCCTAGTTTATCTCATTTTTCCTGCAACTCCATAATCACAAAAAAGGCTCTTGAGCCATATAATCGACTCAATAGCTAGAACTGAAGAACCCACTCCTCTTTAATATAAAAACAAAGCTGAGGAACCAATTCATGTCGACCAAAGCCAGATTACTATTTGTGAAGAAAAATGATGGTATCATGAGACTGTGCATTGACTACAGAGAGCTGAATAGAGTGGCAATGAAGAATAAATATCCACTACCCTGAATCAAAGATTTGTTTGATCAATTGCAAGGAGATTCGCTATTTTCAAAGATAGATCTGCGGTCTGGATATCAATAGCTGAGAGTGAAATAGGCGGATGTGCACAAGACGGCTTTCAGAACTCGTTATGGGAATTATGAGTCTCATGAATCGCGTATTTCAGCCCTACTTTGATCAGTTTATTATTGTCTTCATCGATGACATTTTGATATTTTCCAAGAGCTGAGAGGAGTATTATCAGCACTTGAATATGACCTTTCAAGTATTATGAGATCGGAAATTATATGAAATGTTCTGCAAGTGTGAGTTTCGGCTAGAGAGGTGGCATTCTAAGTCCACATTGTGTCAAAAGAGGGAGTAGAGGTCGACCCATCTAAGGTCGAGTCAGTGAAAGAATGGCCAGTGCCTAGAAGTGTGATGGAAATATGCAGTTTCTTGGGGTTTGGCTGGCTACTAATGTAAGTTCATCAAGGGTTTTTCGTCTATTGCATTACCCTTAACATCTTTGACGAAGAAAATGTGAAATTTATATGACGACCTGAATGTCAAAATCAGTTGAAGCAAGCACTCACTACCGCGCTAGTTCTAGCTATGCCGACAGAACAAGGGGAATATGTGTTGTACATCGATGCTTCGAAACTTGGACATGGCGCAGTGCTCATACAACACGAACGAGTCATAGCATATGCATCTAGACAGCTGAAATTATATGAAAACAATTATGTGACGCATGATCTTGAACTTGCAGCATTCGTATTTGCATTGAAAATTTAGAGGCACTACTTGTATGGTGGGAAATGCAAGATCTAAACGGATCATAAAAGTCTTATGTATTTCTTTACTCAAAAGGACTTCAACATGAGACAAAGAAGGTGGCTAGAACTAGTAAAGGATTATGATTGTGAAATTAGCTACCATCCCAGCAAAGCTAATGTAGTTGCGGACGCTTTGAGTAGGAAATGGACAGTATTTGTAAGGTCTAGGAAATTTGAATGATGTAACCCGACTGCATGCAATCTAGGGTTTTATTTAAAATATGTGTTTACTGATTGTTATGAATTTTAATGCATGAATATTGCATGGATAGGTGTTATTTCATGGCTACTTTAAAGTTTCATGCATTAGGATTTTAAGTTGCATTTCGCACTCGAACGAGTAACGGAGACCGGGGATAATCAGGAAAAATATTTTTATTGAATAATAAATTTTAAATATTTAATTTATGGTGGGAGAATTTATAAAATGGGCTTTGGTTGGATATTTTTACTCGTCGGGCCGTAATTTAAACCGGTACACAAAATTTATCGATTTGGAGGACTTTTTGAGGGTTCGGGCAATATTTTCTAAAACATGCCAAAACGAAATATTTTTCGTGAGTGTTTTTGGGCTTGTTGTATTTATTTTAGTGCTTAATGGGCTCAAAACTCTTTTACTCCATTTATTTTTTATTACGGCCCATTAGTGCATTAATACTCTACTTGAACACTATCGTAGGAAACGCTAAACCTAATTATACCTAGTGGCCACCCCTCCTTCATTCATCAGCCTCCACTCTCACAAAAACCAGCAGCCATCTCGACTTTTCTCCCTAGGCTTCAAGAAAGTTCCTTCCCCGCTTCTCTGGTGCAAGTCATACGCGCATACCTTCGAGTTTTTTAGCACAAAAACTTTAAGGCACGCTGTGTATCTTTCTTCTTCTCATCATATGTGTTGTATATATGCTGATGTGTGCGCCGTGTATGAATATTTCATAGACTTTGTAGTTTGTCATGAAATCCGCATGTTTTGGTTACAACTCACGTTTCCTTGATTATGGTGTAAGGGGATGCTGTACCTAGGTCCTATGGGGCTGGACACGTCGAGGTCCAGGAGGTAGAAGGGTCGAGTGCATGTCGAGCCATGGCTAAGAGAAGAACCGATCGGACCTTGCTTGTGGATGGAAGCTGGGGCTAGATCGGATAAGGGGTTGAAGCGGCCATGCAAGGGGCTGATCGGGACTGTGGTGCAGACCCTGGAGGGTCCAAGCCGTGGTCCATAATGGCTGGAGCATGGCTGTCTCGGTCTAGGATAGGATCGAAAGGCTTGGATGCTAGTAGGCGCGCGGGGAGTGCACCTCAGGTCATGCACGTGAAGTCGAGTGAATGGGGTTGTAGGCTTGGGTGAGTTGTCCAGAGAAGGGATCCTAGGCTTGGTCTTGGTCCTAGGGTATGCTGGTTCGAAGTTGTTCTTGTTTAGTGTGGACCAGAGTTTAAGGTTTGTGGCTTGAAGCGCTAGGGTTTTGTAGTTGGCAAGAGTAGGAAAAATTACAGCAAGGTTTCAGCTGCTTATGAGGGTTCTAGGTTTAGGTTAATTAGGGCTGGTAGAATGTGTTTAAAGTGTGGTAAAAAAATTGGAAAGTTTTGTCAGGTTACGGGTTGATTCGGGTTAAAATCAGGACCCTGGTCCAAGTTTTAAAACAAATCGTATAAGTTTTGAATGGCTCGAATTTAAGTCTAAAAAATGCTTAGTACTATGTTTTGAGGTGTTTTAAGGAGTTTGGTAGGCTTCGGGTCGAAATTTTGAGGTCTAGGGGTAGAATGATCAATTAGGTTTCGAGGGGCAAAATAGTCATTTTGCACCCGGGTCAAGTTTTTAGTCCTGGCAGCGCCCTAAACACGAATTTGATAGGTTTTAAATGTTTATGTTACTATGTACATGACTTTTTATGAAATTATGAAAAATACGTTTCATGCTTGATTTAAAGGAAAATTTACGTATATGCATGATTTTTATAAATGATGACACGTTTTGAAGGAAGTGAATTGGTTGTGACTAATATGTATATTTATACAATGAGCTGTAAGGCCAAGGCTCAGTGGATGGATAATATTGTCGCTTATGCACTCGCTGTCAGGTACCACAGTTATACGTAGATGGATCCATTGAATAGAGTTGATACGGTAGAGTTGATACAAAAGCCACAACTAATTAACATAATTCAATTAAAAGAGATGAACATGTATATGATGATATGTTGAGACTTTCTTTGACACGTATGTTTTATTATGTTTACGTTTACGCTTTAAAGATCATGAAATGTTTTTTTATTGGTACTTTTCATTGTTTCCTGCTATGTATATGTACTTGCTATAACGTTACAGGTGTGTTGAGTCATTAGAAAACACCCTTAAAAACACCTCATATTAATTAATTAAAATTAATCATGTAATAATAATAATTTTTTCTGATAAATTCATGGTCTCCGTTCCTCGTTCAAGCGCGAAACCTTAATGCGTGAAACTTTCAAATAATCACGAAATAAATCCTAACCATGTAATATCCATGCATTAAATGCATAAAAATCATTAAACACGTATTTTAAATAAAACCCTAGATTGCATGCATTCAGGTTAAGTAAATTTAAATTTCCTGGACTTTACAACTAGAGTTTGCAGTAGGTGACCTCGCATTTGTGAAAGTAGCACCTATGAAGGATGTTATGATATTTGGCATGAAAGGAAAACTCAGTCCAAGGTTCATAGGGTCGATCGAGATTTTAGTGCAGATTGGGACATTAGCCTATAGAGTGGCTTTTCCACCGATACTAGCTGGAGTACACAAGTTCCACATTTCGATGCTGTGAAAGTACATGTCGAACCCTTATCATGTACTAAATTATGAACCTCTGCAGTTGACTCCGAATATGTCATACAAGGGAAGACCTATACAAATCCTAGATAGACAAGAAAGAAGGCTCCGAAACAAAGTTACTCAAATGGTCAAGGTCAAGTGGCTAAATTACTCGGAGGAAGAAGCAACTTGGGAAACCGAGTGTGAAGGCCCTCGAACTACTTGCTTGAAAATTTGCGGAAAATTAAATTTTTTTTTTTTTAAAAAGAACTTAATGGCCTCGCTCATAAAATCACTGGTGAAAACAGTTCAATATTTCAAAATAATTGCAGCGGAAGAAATTAAAGTTTGCCAAAAATCACAATTTAAAAATATCTAACAACTGATAAAATTGTTTGCGGAAAAACATAACAACTGCTGCACTGAGGTCCTCGGGTGCCACTACTGCCGACCCAAGCTGGCTCACTGGTCCCCGCCCTCGGCCCTGGCCTCATCACTACCTACAACAATCAAGTCTAGTGAGCCTAAAGACTCAGCATGCATAAATCGCAGGTAACGAGTAAAAATCTGAATTTAAAATATGCATGTGATAAAATATCCTGTCCTGAGGCATACTGAAAATAATCTGTACTGAGCAATTATAATACGTGCATAACTGAACTGGAAGTCACTGTAAAAAAATATTTGCTCCTTGGAGCCTGTACTGAAATATCTGGTAAAATTTTCTGTTGAGATTATGTTTTACGCCTGTGGCCACTGCACTAAGCTGAACTGATCGGTAACTGGCTACCGGGGAGGCTGAAACTGAACTGAGCTGGCCGGTCACTGGCGACCGGGTGGTACCATACTGAACTGATCGGTCACTGGCGACCGTATAAAATAACACTCCCACATAGTGAATGAACCACAAGCCATATCGCATAAATCTCAAAAATAATCATTTTCTATTTAATGCACGTAAAATAATTAACTGGCGTAATGAAAATTCCTGTAATTTTACCAACTGGATTGGATTGGATCGTTCCCAGGCTCGCTGCAACCTAACTGTGCCATGAAAAATATGCAATAGCTTAAACATGACCAACTATGCAATTTACGTTCAAAAGATGCGACTATGACGCCTAATGACTTCGCATTTAATCATGACTCCGAGCCAACCTAAACCGACACTGAACTGACGTATAGTCATGATTAAAATACGCTGAAAAATCATAAAATAATGTTCCTAAAATGATAGGGTCGAAATCTAGGTGAAATGGAGGCCAAAACACGAAACGCTCTTTCGAGAGTCAATTTGGCACATTGCACCGTATATTCTCGTACGACCTCAAAAATGATCCAAATGACAAACGGTCAAAAACATGACCTTCCTAACTCAATGAGGCACTGTCCAGTCCAAGGCCATGGGCTAAAAGCCAACCAAGAACTCAAACAAGCCTTCTAAACGACACAGCAACTTGCTGTAATTTCCAGCAGCTGCGCAACTACAAGACTTGAGTTGGTTTCGAGACTATCGGCCATTAGGGGCGTGAACCACCGACCAGAGACTCTTACCAACATCCCAAGGAATGATTTGAACCATGGCTAAGGGCCCTAGGCCAGCCACAATCCGCATCACACCAAATCTTAACCGAAGGGTCCAACCGAGAGCAACGTTCATGCGTGTGTAGTGTTTATGCTATGATCGATGTCTTGCATCGTTCCAGTGGCCATTTGATTGACCATGGCACGATCTAGACATCTAGGAGCATGATATGAACCGTGGCTAAGGGCCATAGGCCAACCAAGATCCACACCAAGCCACAAAAGAAACGAACCATATGCTGAAAAATGGAAGGGCCGAATGGGGAAAGGGGCTGTTCTTGTTGATTATTTAAAAACCGATGAGCCATGGACCAAGCCACCAAAAGGGCGACTTAGTCACGTCTTAGACATGCTAGGGAAGTGATCCAACCATGGCTAAAGGCGCTTGGGGCAGCCAAGATCAGATCCTTCCTCCTTGACATCCAAACTGAATTTCGAATCACATTTCTGCACTTATGGGGAACTTGCTGTCATTCTGAATTTCCAGCAAGCATGGGGCTGGTTTGAATGGACCAATATGGTCCTAATGCATCCTACTACATGTATACAAGCCGCCTTGGGAGCCTGGAGTCGATCCAATACCTGAAACCATCAAAACTCAGAAAAACGTGAAGCTTGTCAAGGGAAGTCGAAAATTCTGCATGTGTGTTCCAAAATATTTTTACATGGATCTCGATTTTACTTGCTAAAACATGATCATGTACTGAAAAATAAATGATAATATGACTTGATTGAGGTTTGAAAGAAATCTAGACATGCCTGGTTTCGTTTCGAAAGAAAACGAAAAGAAGAGACGAGACGGCGCGGAGGAGACGGAGTGGCTTGCTTCTCTACCTTTCTTGGCTCTCGATTTTTCTCCCTTTCTCCCTAGCTGCTATCCACGTTTTTTCTACTGAAAAGGGGTCTTATTTTCGGTGGAGGTGGAGGGGGGAGTGATGGTTATGAAGGTGAGGAGAAGGGTGCACAAAAATAGGATCATATCAAGACCAAGTCCACTCCCCTTTTGAATTTGAATTTTGAATTGATATCAAATGAGTTGGTGGATGCTTCTAGGAGGTGGTGGCCGAAATTTAGCTTGATTCTAGACTAGGATATGTCCATTTATTTAATTAAATTGTGCTCCCAAAAATCCTAGAATTATCCTACTAATTACATGCAAAGAATTGGTCAAAGTTGGTGAGTTGGAAAATGAATCTTCTAGCACTAAGGGTGGCCGAAAAATGCATGATAAAATAAAGGGAAATGTTGATTATCTAGTCAACTAATAATCCTTGAAAGCCTTACTAATCCTTTAAATAATTTAGTGAGCTAACCCCTTAATTTAATAACTTAAATGAGTTCATTTCTTAATCACCTCAAATAATTAAATTAAATCTTCAAACCTTCCTTTCTAACTTAAATGAACTTAGTTACTAGCTAAATTAACTTCTGGAAATATTTCTCAAATCTTAAATTCTATCTCAAAACTCCAACTCCGGTCCGGCCTCACTGAAAATACTGAAATGCTAAAAATCAAACTGCTGAACTGAAATAATAAATAATTAACTTCAAACAAATGCATTTAAAATAATCATGCAATGAAGTCAATTAAATTTAAAAATCTAGAATTATGCATGGCTTATACGTCTACTGATTTACGGGTTCTACAATCCTTCCCCCCTTAAATAAATTTCGTCCTCGAAATTAGAACTCACCGAATAACTCGGGGTATCTACTTCTCATCTCCGGCTCAGACTCCCACGTAGCTTCCTCCTCTGAATGGTTGAGCCATTTGACTTTGACTCGCTTAACCAACTTGTTCCGAAGTTTCTTCTCCTGTCTGTCTAGGATCTGCACGGGTCTCTCCTCATAAGATAAGTTCGGAGTAAGCTGCAACGGCTCGAAATTCAGCAAATGCGAAGGATTTGCCATATACTTCCTCAGCATGGAGACGTGAAAGACATTGTGTACTCCGGCCAGATTTGGCGGAAGAGCCACACGATAAGCTAGCGTCCCAACTCTGTCGAGGATCTCAAACGGTCCAATGAATCTCGGACTGAGCTTCCCTTTCTTGCCAAATCTCATGACACCCTTCATAGGTGCCACTTTCACGAAGACATGATCGCCCACTGCAAACTCTAATTCTCTCCTCCGCTGATCGGCATAACTCTTCTGTCGGCTCTGAGCAGTCCTCATCCTATCACGGATCTTGACTACTACATCTGCTGCCTGCTGAACAATCTCTGGACCCAACTCTGCTCTCTCTCCTACTTCATCCCAATGAACAGGAGATCTACACTTGCGGCCATACAACTCTACCAATGGTAAGTTCGACTCCCAACTCCCAGAGAAATCAATGACGCAAGCACGGAGAAGATCCTCTAAGATCTGAATAACTCGCTCCGACTGTCCATCTGTCTGCGGATGGAAAGCTGTGCTAAACAGCAACTTCGTACCCAAAGTCGAATGCAAACTCTTCCAAAACGAGGAAGTGAATCTGGGATCTCTGTCGGATACGATAGAAACTGGAATACCATGGAGTCGGACTATCTCTCGGATATACAGCTCTGCATACTGAACCATGGTGAAAGTCGTCTTAATAGGCAAGAAGTGCGCTGATTTGGTAAGACGATCTACAATCACCCAGATAGCATTCGATCCTCTGGCTGCCCTCGGCAATCCGGTCACAAAGTCCATGGTAATGTTCTCCCACTTCCACTCGAGAATAGGAAGAGGCTTGAGCAAACCTGCTGGTCTCTGATGCTCGGCCTTCACTAACTGGCAAGTCAGGCACTCGGATACAAAACGCCTGATGTCCTTCTTCATCCCTGGCCACCAATACAATAGCTGCAGATCTTTGTACATCTTCGTACTCCCAGGGTGAATAGAGTACGGGGACGTATGGGCCTCTGATAAGATGTCTGCTCGGATAGAATCACTGCTAGGAACCCATATCCTATCTCGGTATCTCACAATACCGTCGCTGACTGAATACAAAACACTGCCCTTAGCTTCATCTCCTTCTTCCACTGTGCCAACTGCTCATCTGCTGCCTGACCGCTGCGAATACGGTCAATAAGAGAGGACTGGATAGTCAAGGTAGATAAACGAGGAACTCTACCTCGAGGGTAAGTCTCAAGATCAAACCTCTGCATCTCGATCTGAAGAGGTTTCTGCATCGTCAAATGAGCCATCACTGCGACTTTCCTGCTCAAAGCATCCGCAACTACATTAGCTTTACCCGGGTGGTAGCTAATGTCACAATCGTAGTCTTTCACAAGCTCCAACCAACGCCTCTGACGCATGTTCAGCTCCTTCTGCGTAAAGAAATACTTGAGGCTTTTGTGGTCGGTAAAGATCTGACACTTCTCTCCATACAGATAGTGCCTCCAAATCTTCAAAGCAAAAACTACGGCCGCTAACTCCAGATCATGGGTGGGGTAGTTCTTCTCGTGGATTTTCAGCTGTCGAGAAGCATACGCTATCACTCTCCCATGCTGCATCAAAACTGCACCTAAACCAAGCTTCGAAGCATCGGTATAAAGGACAAACTCGCCGGGCCCTGATGGCATGGCCAAAACTGGTGCTGAAATAAGAGCTTGCTTCAAAGTATCAAAGCTCTTCTGACACTCCTCGCTCCACACAAACTTCACATTTTTCTTTGTCAGTGCTGTGAGTGGAACGGCAATAGAGGAAAATCCTTGGATGAATTTCCTGTAATATCCTGCTAGCCCAAGGAAACTGCGGATCTCGGATGCATTCTGAGGCACAACCCAATCTCTGACTGCTGCAACTTTTGCGGGGTCTACCTCAATGCCACTGCTAGAAACAATGTGGCCCAAGAACGCCACCTTCTCTAACCAGAATTCGCACTTACTGAACTTTGCGAATAATTTATGTTTCTGCAATGTCTGCAACACTGTGGTCAGATGCCTGCTATGCTCCTCCCGACTCTTGGAGTAGACGAGAATGTCATCTATGAACACTATCACAAACTGGTCGAGGTACGGCTGAAATACGCGATTCATGAGATCCATGAAGATCGCTGGTGCATTCGTCAGACCGAACGGCATCACTAGGAACTCGTAGTGGCCATAACGAGTCCTGAAAGCTGTCTTCGAGACATCAGCATCTCTCACCCTCAACTGGTGATAACCGGAACGCAGATCTATCTTGGAGAAAATCGAAGCTCCCTGCAACTGGTCAAACAGATCCTCAATCCTCGGCAGTGGGTATTTATTCTTCACTGTAACCCTGTTCAACTCCCGGTAGTCAATGCAAAGCCTCATCGAGCCATCCTTCTTTTTCACGAATAAGACTGGCGCGCCCCATGGAGAAAAGCTCGGGCGAATGAACTCCTTGTCAAGAAGTTCTTGGATCTGCTTCTTAAGCTCTGCCATCTCTGTCGGTGCTAGTCGGTACGGTGCTTTGGATATCGGAGTCGTACCTGGCATAAGCTCAATGGAAAACTCCACCTCTCTCTCGGGTGGCATACCAGAGACGTCTTCGGGAAAAACGTCTAAGAAATCTCTGACAATCGGAACATCTGAGGCTGACTGGCTGGGTTCCTCGGGGACAGATAAAAGGGTTGCTAGAAATGCCCGACACCCTCTATGCATGAGCTTCCTAGCCTGAACATAAGGAATAATGCGCGGTAAGGAAAAGTACCTGTCCGGCTCAAATAAGAACTGCTCCATTCCAGGCGGTCGGACAAGAACGGATCTCCGCTGGAAGTCTATCAACACTCTGTTCCTCAATAGCCAGTCCATCCCTAGGATGATGTCAAATTCCGGCATCGGTAGCACAATCAGATCCGCATAAACAAGATTACCGTGCAGCTCAAGGTCTATATCTCGGATAACATTGGTGGCTGCCATCTCCTCGCCTGACGGCAACACTACTGAAAAGGCTGTATCTAGCCCAATGGTCTGGATCTTGAGAAAGTTTGCAAAGACCTCCGAAATAAATGAGTGAGTGGCCCCTGAATCTATCAAGGCCTTGGTAGCGGAACCAGATATAAAAATTCTCCCTGTCAACAACATAGTCTCCGGGTTGGTTTCCGCGGCATGGAGAGCAAAAACTCTGCCTTGGGTAGGCAGATTCCTCTGAGGGCACTGCAGCAACATGTGGTTTGGACTGCCACACTTAAAACACTTTCCTGAGCCAGCCATACATGCTCCAGGATGGCGACGTGAGCACCTGGGACAGACTGGGTGCTCCTGAGTCCTCGGGGCTGGGCGTCCCCGCTGCTGCTGCTGCTGGCCTCTGTTCCTGGGCGGTCCATGAAAAGGCCTCTTATTCTGCTGCTGATGCTGATGAGGAGGAGGGCGGTGCGGTGCCTGGGCTGGGCGCTTGCCCTGGCGATCCCTCTCGATATCCCGCAGATCCTGCTCTGCGGCTAAGGCCTTGGAGACGGCAACCTCATAAGTAGCAGGGTCAGATACCCTAACATCCCGGCGCAAGATCGGCCGTAAACCCACCAGGAAGTGCATCAGCTTGGCTTTGGCATCATTCGCTATCAGGGGCACAAAGTGACAGCCCCTCTCGAACTTACGGATAAACTCCGTAACCGACATATCCCCCTGTCTCAGACTCATGAACTCGGTGGTCAGCCTGGTGCGAACCTCCTCAGCAAAATACTTGGAGTAGAAAACCTCCGTAAAGCGGGTCCAAGAAAGTGTAGCCAATGTCAGGGCTACCGAAGCTCCTTCCCACCATAAGCGGGCGTCTCCAGTGAACAGGTAGGTGGCACATCGGACTCGGTCTGCGTCCCCCAGCTCCATAAAATCGAAGATAACCTCGAGGGATTTGATCCATCCCTCGGCAACCATGGGGTCAGATGCCCCAGAGAATTCCTTCGGGCGCATCTTCATGAATCGCTCATACACTGCCTCGGGCCCTGTCGGCCTGGCTGCGGCTGCGGCTACGGCTGCGGCATTGCCCCCCGCAAACTGTGCGAAGAACTGTGCCATCCCAGCTAACATCTGGGCACTCATGTCCGGTGGTGGCGGTGGAGGGGGTGGTAGGTCTCCCTCCGGTCTATGCTCCTCTCTGTCCTCTCGGCGAGGCTCCACCTCTCTGTTGCGCTCTAAAATGCGTCTAGAGGGCATACTGTTCCAACATAACCCATACGTAACTAACATGCATAATTCCATACTTTATTTTAAATGAACTCTGAAATACTGAAAATCTGGAAGCATGCTGACAAAATAATTCATGCTTTAACTGAAATACTAAACAAAATGCTGAACTGAAAAACTTACAGACCAAAGGCGTGGCTTCGTGAGCTTCTCGCGGTCAGTAGTAGTGAAACCCTATACAGAACCACCGCTCTGATACCAACTGTGAAGGCCCTCGAACTACTTGCTTGAAAATTTGCGGAAAATTAAATTTTTTTTTTTTAAAAAAGAACTTAATGGCCTCGCTCATAAAATCACTGGTGAAAACAGTTCAATATTTCAAAATAATTGCAGCGGAAGAAATTAAAGTTTGCCAAAAATCACAATTTAAAAATATCTAACAACTGATAAAATTGTTTGCGGAAAAACATAACAACTGCTGCACTGAGGTCCTCGGGTGCCACTACTGCCGACCCAAGCTGGCTCACTGGTCCCCGCCCTCGGCCCTGGCCTCATCACTACCTACAACAATCAAGTCTAGTGAGCCTAAAGACTCAGCATGCATAAATCGCAGGTAACGAGTAAAAATCTGAATTTAAAATATGCATGTGATAAAATATCCTGTCCTGAGGCATACTGAAAATAATCTGTACTGAGCAATTATAATACGTGCATAACTGAACTGGAAGTCACTGTAAAAAAATATTTGCTCCTTGGAGCCTGTACTGAAATATCTGGTAAAATTTTCTGTTGAGATTATGTTTTACGCCTGTGGCCACTGCACTAAGCTGAACTGATCGGTAACTGGCTACCGGGGAGGCTGAAACTGAACTGAGCTGGCCGGTCACTGGCGACCGGGTGGTACCATACTGAACTGATCGGTCACTGGCGACCGTATAAAATAACACTCCCACATAGTGAATGAACCACAAGCCATATCGCATAAATCTCAAAAATAATCATTTTCTATTTAATGCACGTAAAATAATTAACTGGCGTAATGAAAATTCCTGTAATTTTACCAACTGGATTGGATTGGATCGTTCCCAGGCTCGCTGCAACCTAACTGTGCCATGAAAAATATGCAATAGCTTAAACATGACCAACTATGCAATTTACGTTCAAAATATGCGACTATGACGCCTAATGACTTCGCATTTAATCATGACTCCGAGCCAACCTAAACCGACACTGAACTGACGTATAGTCATGATTAAAATACGCTGAAAAATCATAAAATAATGTTCCTAAAATGATAGGGTCGAAATCTAGGTGAAATGGAGGCCAAAACACGAAACGCTCTTTCGAGAGTCAATTTGGCACATTGCACCGTATATTCTCGTACGACCTCAAAAATGATCCAAATGACAAACGGTCGAAAACATGACCTTCCTAACTCAATGAGGCACTGTCCAGTCCAAGGCCATGGGCTAAAAGCCAACCAAGAACTCAAACAAGCCTTCTAAACGACACAGCAACTTGCTGTAATTTCCAGCAGCTGCGCAACTACAAGACTTGAGTTGGTTTCGAGACTATCGGCCATTAGGAGCGTGAACCACCGACCAGAGACTCTTACCAACATCCCAAGGAATGATTTGAACCATGGCTAAGGGCCCTAGGCCAGCCACAATCCGCATCACACCAAATCTTAACCGAAGGGTCCAACCGAGAGCAACGTTCATGCGTGTGTAGTGTTTATGCTATGATCGATGTCTTGCATCGTTCCAGTGGCCATTTGATTGACCATGGCACGATCTAGACATCTAGGAGCATGATATGAACCGTGGCTAAGGGCCATAGGCCAACCAAGATCCACACCAAGCCACAAAAGAAACGAACCATATGCTGAAAAATGGAAGGGCCGAATGGGGAAAGGGGCTGTTCTTGTTGATTATTTAAAAACCGATGAGCCATGGACCAAGCCACCAAAAGGGCGACTTAGTCACGTCTTAGACATGCTAGGGAAGTGATCCAACCATGGCTAAAGGCGCTTGGGGCAGCCAAGATCAGATCCTTCCTCCTTGACATCCAAACTGAATTTCGAATCACATTTCTGCACTTATGGGGAACTTGCTGTCATTCTGAATTTCCAGCAAGCATGGGGCTGGTTTGAATGGACCAATATGGTCCTAATGCATCCTACTACATGTATACAAGCCGCCTTGGGAGCCTGGAGTCGATCCAATACCTGAAACCATCAAAACTCAGAAAAACGTGAAGCTTGTCAAGGGAAGTCGAAAATTCTGCATGTGTGTTCCAAAATATTTTTACATGGATCTCGATTTTTACTTGCTAAAACATGATCATGTACTGAAAAATAAATGATAATATGACTTGATTGAGGTTTGAAAGAAATCTAGACATGCCTGGTTTCGTTTCGAAAGAAAACGAAAAGAAGAGACGAGACGGCGCGGAGGAGACGGAGTGGCTTGCTTCTCTACCTTTCTTGGCTCTCGATTTTTCTCCCTTTCTCCCTAGCTGCTATCCACGTTTTTTCTACTGAAAAGGGGTCTTATTTTCGGTGGAGGTGGAGGGGGGAGTGATGGTTATGAAGGTGAGGAGAAGGGTGCACAAAAATAGGATCATATCAAGACCAAGTCCACTCCCCTTTTGAATTTGAATTTTGAATTGATATCAAATGAGTTGGTGGATGCTTCTAGGAGGTGGTGGCCGAAATTTAGCTTGATTCTAGACTAGGATATGTCCATTTATTTAATTAAATTGTGCTCCCAAAAATCCTAGAATTATCCTACTAATTACATGCAAAGAATTGGTCAAAGTTGGTGAGTTGGAAAATGAATCTTCTAGCACTAAGGGTGGCCGAAAAATGCATGATAAAATAAAGGGAAATGTTGATTATCTAGTCAACTAATAATCCTTGAAAGCCTTACTAATCCTTTAAATAATTTAGTGAGCTAACCCCTTAATTTAATAACTTAAATGAGTTCATTTCTTAATCACCTCAAATAATTAAATTAAATCTTCAAACCTTCCTTTCTAACTTAAATGAACTTAGTTACTAGCTAAATTAACTTCTGGAAATATTTCTCAAATCTTAAATTCTATCTCAAAACTCCAACTCCGGTCCGGCCTCACTGAAAATACTGAAATGCTAAAAATCAAACTGCTGAACTGAAATAATAAATAATTAACTTCAAACAAATGCATTTAAAATAATCATGCAATGAAGTCAATTAAATTTAAAAATCTAGAATTATGCATGGCTTATACGTCTACTGATTTACGGGTTCTACAATCTCTTGTAACGCCCCAGATTTGACGACTGTCCTCACTGTATCAAGACGAGTCTTTCCAGCGTGCTTATGTTCTCACTCACACGCACCCTGGGAAACTTCCCAGGAGGTCACCCATCCCAAAATTGCCCCAAGTCAAGCACGCTTAACTTTGGAGTTCTTATGTGATAAGCTACCGAAAAGAAGATGCACCTTCGTGATATGAGTAGTACAAATCAAATCTTTTAAGCCCTCTTCAACTGTACAGTCCATTACATTGAACAGTCTCGGAATCCCTCTCATTCCCGTGTGGGTCGGTTCATTCATGTTCCCTTCACCTAGAAGCCTGCCAGGAGCCGCTCATTGTCCGTGCAACTACTGATGGCACCGGCGATCACCCCCCGCCCTCTTCGGCCCCGGGCCTCACACGCCCACCAGCTTCCGCTTGGTTCGTCCCCGAACCACACCGTACTAAGAGAGGTCGGCTCTGATACCACTTGTAACGCCCCAGATTTGACGACTGTCCTCACTGTATCAAGACGAGTCTTTCCAGCGTGCTTATGTCCTCACTCACACGCACCCTGGGAAACTTCCCAGGAGGTCACCCATCCCAAAATTGCCCCAAGTCAAGCACGCTTAACTTTGGAGTTCTTATGTGATAAGCTACCGAAAAGAAGATGCACCTTCGTGATATGAGTAGTACAAATCAAATCTTTTAAGCCCTCTTCAACTGTACAGTCCATTACATTGAACAGTCTCGGAATCCCTCTCATTCCCGTGTGGGTCGGTTCATTCATGTTCCCTTCACCTAGAAGCCTGCCAGGAGCCGCTCATTGTCCGTGCAACTAATGATGGCACCGGCGATCACCCCCCGCCCTCTTCGGCCCCGGGCCTCACACCGAGAGGGACATGAGGAGTCGCTATCGGAAGTTATTCAGTAAGTTTTAATTTCGAGAACGAAATTTCATTTAAGGGAGGATTTGTAAGGTCCAAAATGTGATAACGTAATCTAACTGCATGCAAATCTAGGGAAAATACAAAATGAATAATTAAATGGTTTTAATTTCATGAATTAAATATGGTGGGTATGTGTACATGTTTAAAATGTAGTCTTCTACATGAATGCATAAAAACTGTGTTTAAAAGGTTATTCGAGACGCGATCGTGGAACGGAAACCGAGGACCATATGAGAGAAAATATTTTTAATACATAGTTATTTTAAATAGTTTAATATATGGAATATTTTAATGGAGTTTGGAAAATGAGATATTTTAAAGTGTTTTTACGCGTCGAGTCGTATTTAGCCGGTATTTGATTTTCGATGAAAATAGGGACCTTCTGAGAATTCGACTAATATTTTCACAAACTTTCCTTAATAAAATATTTTAATTATCCTCTAATGGGCCTAATGGGCCTATACTATGTTAATGGCCCTAAGCTTGCACAATGTGTTTTATGTCAAACTTAAAGCCAACAAACCCTAACCTAAACACACACAACTCCGGCACACAACACAAAAACACACACAAGGATTGTCCATTAGCAACACAACCACACACACCACACGAATATGAGAGGAAAATTCACATGGAAATCGTAGGATTTCAGCTAGGTCGCTCTCCGCCGACGTTCTTCACATTGAAATTCGTTTTGCATGCGTAATAAACGCAAAGTCACGCCTTAATCTTCTTTCAAACATCTTTCACAACATATTATGTGTATTTAATTATCTTGCATGAAAAATATGATGCACTTCTTGTATTTTCGTTTTTATGGCTATACATGCACAAAACTAGTGTTTTATTTTTTAAAAAACTCTTGTTAATGATGCACAAATGGGCTTCAATGTTAGGGGGCATAAAAAGGGGCTAATTTTGGTGTTTTTAAGAAACCATAGGGGCCACGGCTCAAAGTTGGTTGAGGCAAGGTAGGGCCGCACGTTTTCCTTGGGTTTTTGTATGGCTAGGGTTTGGTTATGGTGGATAGGGAAAATAGGGCTGTGTACTGCAATTGGGACATGTTCAAGGGCCCTAATAGAGGCTAGTCAAGGTCCTAGGCTGATCGCATGAGGGCTGGTTCGAAGACTAGGGAGGAACCGCACTTGTGAGGGACGCGTGTATGGTCTCTTGCGTGCGGGTTAAGGGCTAGGCACTGTTTGGGTGCTACGCCTGGTCCAGTAGGTTTTACGGGGCGTGAGTAGGGTCCTAGGGTCGATGGTTAGGGGCTGGACATGATGTTTATGGGTTAGGTTTGAAGAAACTCAAGGTTGGCTAAGCTAGGGTTTTCCAACCATGCACAAAAAAAATCTGTAGGTTTCCTAGGCTAGTACAAGGGTTTAAATTGATTGAATTTAGTGGTATATAGTATTATTAGGTGTTATTAAGCTTTGATTCAATTTTGTTAAAGTTTGGTTAAGTTTCGAGTATATACGAGTTAAAACCGGGATATACGTCTAAGCTTTAAAAACGAATTGGAAAATTAATCGAGGAGCTTAATTTTATGTCTAAGATATATTTATGGGTGTATTTAAAGGTGCTATGTTAAGTTTGGATGGATTTGGGTCGTCTTTTTTAGGTCTAAGGATAAAATGAGAAAGTTAGGGTTTCAGGGGTAAAACCGTCATTTTACACCTGAAAAATGTTTGACGTTTGGCAGTGCCCTGAATCTTAATAGATGTTAAAATGTTTATTTCAAATATTTATGGAATTTTATGATTAAACGTAAATACTAAAAGAAATGTTACATTTTTTTTAAAAGAAAAATAATTTAAAAATATGTATAAATTTTTGTAAGTGATGAAAATATGAAAAGTTGAAGGATGTGAATTAATTGTGACTAATACGATGATATGATGATACAATGATATGTAAGGCCAAGACTCAGATGACGGGACAGAGTGTCGCTGATATCCTCGTCACCTGGTACCGTGGTTATACGTAGATGGATCCATCAACCTACAGCTGATACGAAAGTCAAAATTGAGGATCTGAATTTAATAAAAGAAAAACTTATACGTATATTGTAGAACCCGAAAATCAGATTACGTATAAGCCATGCATAATTGCTACTATTTAAATTAAAAATGAATATTTTATATAAATATGAAATGTTCTAATTATTTTAAAAGTAGATGTTTAGTTTTATTTTTTTAAGATAAATACGCGAGTTCGGACCGGAGTTTGGAAATTAGAAATAAGATTAATACTAAGAAATATATTCTTAAATTTAATTTAAGTCAAAGAATAATTTAATTTAAAGAAATAGAATGTTTTAAGATTCATTTAAATTAATTCGAGCTAAGTTGTTAAATAAATTCTTTTAGGTTCAATATTTAATTAAGGCTTAAATTAAAATATGTGAACAAATGAAGGTGAATTAATCTAGGTATAAAATATTCAAGAAAGTAAACATAGCCTTTAAACATTTAAATTTAAAGTCATGAATGTCATGCAAGATTCTAAAATAAATTAATTGGTTAATGCATTACAATATATATATTGGAGGTTTAAAATCTTAAACAATTAAAATGCAAATTTAAACCATAAAATACCATTCAAAATAAGTTGGAATTTGGTCAATACAATTCAAAGGTGTAGTAACTTTTCCTTTCAAAGTACCTATAATGAGACTTCATGGTGTGTTCATTCCTTTGATCATTTTAATTCACTAATTAAAAACAATATTACACCTCATTTTCCTCAACTAATTACCTAGCAAATTAACTAGAAAATGCAGCAAGGATTCGAAGCAATACCCAACGGCAACAAGAAAGCATTTCAAATTTCATTCAAAGCATTCACTTGTAACCTCCCAAACTTAATACATATTATGGTACCTTTAACACCTCCATTACATAACATTTCTTCATCCCATATACTCGAAAAAATCAGAAGAAAGGCTACTGAAATTGTGAAGTAAAAGAATAAGAACAGATACAGCATAGGAATGAGAACCAATGCAAAACCATTCAAATTCGACTTGTAACTCCCAAACTAAATGCATATTATAGCACCTTTAACATCTCCTATATCATTCACCCTCATTACCTACATTTCCTACATCCATATGCTCGAAAATTAGCAGAAGAATCAGCTGAGAAAATCGTAAGAACAGCAGCAGGAAAAGTAAGAAAGAAAAGAATTCTCAACTCCGATCCCATCGCGTCGTGTTGTCGTTTTGATTTGTTTTGTCAAAACAAATTTCCAGGCATGTATATATTGTTTCTTTTCTCTTCAATCAAGTCCTATAGATATTTTTAAACCATTATATATGCATGATTCAAACAACGTCACGAAAATGACAGCAAATGTCCAAGCAAAAATCTGCACAAAAGTTCTCGGCTTCTTTGTTTTCAATGTCACGGTTTGGGTGTGTTTTGTTGCTTTGAGGGAGTTGCTCGGTTCCACGCACACATGGCTGCTTCTAGGAATAATTTAGAATGTGTTAGGTTGTTTTTGGGTCAGTTGTTTTAGTCCATACACTCAAGAACGAAGCAATGACAGCAACTTTATATAAGCTGCAGAAATGAGTCACAATTTTCTGTCCTTGAGTTGTTTGAGGGGTGTACGAATCTTGGCTGTCCTAGGGACTGTAGCCACAGTTAGAAAACTCCCTTAACATGTCTAGGACGTGACCAAGGTGTCCTTTCCAAGCTTGGTACACGGATCCATCAGAGTTTCACAACAACAACACAAGTGCAATTCGATTTTTTTTCATTTTCTGTGTGAGTGGGTTTCGGTTTTGGGGTGTGTTGCTTGGATTATGGTTGGCTCCTAGTCTGTATCCATGGTTCATAAAACACTCCATCATGTCTAGATCGAGCCATGGTCTATAAAATGGCCCTTGGAACGAGACAAGACAGTAAAATGGTTCAATACAACACACTATGCAACAAGTGGTGCTCTCGGTTGGTATGCTGTAATTGTCCTAGGTGTTTCCTTCGATTGTGGTTGGCTTCTAGCCCTTAGCCATGGTCCAAGACATGCCTTAGGATGTTGGTAAGAGTCCTTGGGCGGTGTTTCAAGCACTTGGCCATTATTTTCAGAGTTTTCTCCACAAACAAGCAAGCTGCCACTGCTGTATTTTCTGCTTTTTGACAGCAGCTTTGGGTCACGGTTTTGGTGGTGGTTTGAGTCCTTGGTTGGCTTTTAGGCCATGGCCTTGTACTGGACACTACCCTAATGAGTTAGAAAAGTCATGTTTTTGGCCCTTTGTGATTTGGTCGAGTTTAGAGGTCGTACGAGAATTTACGGTGAAAGGTGCCAAAATGACTCTCGAAAGAGTGTTTTATGTTTTTGGATTCCTTTCACCTATTTTCGTGTTTTACAGTTATTATGCATATTTTTCAGTATGTTTGGGGTATTTTTAATCATGGTTAAGCGTCGGTTTAATGTTGGTTCGGGTTGGTACGAAGCCATGGTCAAAAATCAAGTTGTTGGTCCGAATCGTCTCGTTTTTTTTTCTATTGTTAAGTTTTTGTCAAGTTAAGATTTATTGAATGTGTCACATATTAGAATTAAGTCGCAGAAAGCCTGGGAACGATTCAACTCATCCGTTAAAAATAAGGTTATAATGATATTACGTGCATAAAAATATAAAATGTTTATTTTTTAGATATATGCTATATGTCTTGTGGCCACCTTATGGTTATGGGTTTGGAAGTCGGTAGGCGCAACCGAGGACCTCTCCGCCCGGTGACTTACGACCGATTTATGATTATGTATGGGTATGGACTTCCAGTCCAAGGGCTGTGATTGATCTCTACCGCCCAGTATACTGTGGTTTAGTCTGATCAGACGCTTACGTTATGTTATGGGTCACTTGCTTAGAAACATTATCTCTACCAGAAAATTATGATATGTTATGACAGAGCTCTATTGAGCAAAGCTTTTACGTATGATTTTCAGATATGCACGTAGATATAATTATTCATGATACGATTTTCACCGTACGCTTTACGATACTTTATTTTTACGTTGCATGCGGTTTTATGGTATATATTACTTGTTATTCACGATATATACATGTTGAGTCTTTAGACTCACTAGACTTGATTGTTGTAGGTATTGATGAGGCTGAGACTGCGGGCGGAGACCAGTGAGCGATCTTGGGACAGCAGTAGTAAACCCGAGGACCTCATGATTTAGTTTATGCAACTTTTATTATTCAAACTCAGTTTTAATACGTTGGATTATTTATATATTGTTGTTTACGTTGGATTATTTTTAAATTGTTGCTAGAAAATTTTATTTACTTCCGCTGTTATTTTAAAGTTAAAATTATTTACATGTTTATTTTATAAATGAGGCAAGATGATTAATTATTTAGAAAATTTTTAATAATTCTCCTAAAATATGAATACGAAATACGGGCCTTTACAGTTGGTATCAGAGCCTATGTTCTTGTAAAGGGTTGTACTACTACTGCTCTCGAGAAGCTCATGAAGTCACGTATTCGGTCTGTAAGTTTTACGATAACGCATTTATTTTAAAGCTTGAAATATTTTTACATAATGATTGCATGAAAGATTTTATGTCAAGATTACGATTATGCATTATTTATTTAAATTTAAAGAAATAGTGGAATTATGCATGTTGGTTATGTATGGGTTATAATTATGGAACAGCATGCCTCCTAGACGCCGTGTTGGATGCCCGAGAGGTGATGATGAGCGCCGTCATGAGGACGGTGAGGATCAGAGACAAGGGGAGAACAAGGAGAGAGATTTTCCACCACCCCCTCCACCAGACATGAATACCCAGATGCTAGCTGGGATGACTCAGTTCTTCGCACAGTTTGCGGGGAACAATGCAGTGGGAGCCAGACAGACGGGACCGGAGGTTATCTATGAGCGGTTCATGAAGATGCGACCAAATAAGTTCTTAGGGACGTTCGATCCTATGGCTGCCGAGGGCTGGATTAAGTCCCTTGAGGTTATTTTCGAGTTTATGGGGCTTGAAGATTGAGATAGGGTTCGATGTGCGACCTATCTGTTCGGAGGAAACGCTCGCCTATGGTGGGAAGGAGCATCAGTGGCTTTGGATTTGACTACTTTGAGCTGGGCGCGCTTCACAGAGTTATTCTACTCTAAATATTTTACTGAAGAGGTGCGTTCGAGGTTGACCACGGAGTTCATGACCCTGAGGCAGGGAGATTTAACTGTTACGGAGTTCATCCGTAAGTTCGAGAGGGGATGTCATTTTGTACCCCTAATTGCTAATGATGCTGGAGCTAAATTGAGGCATTTTCTGAATGGTCTACGGCCGATCTTGCGCCGTGATGTTAGGGTGGCAGGCCCTACTACCTATGATGTTGTTGTTTCCAGAGCTCTAGCTGCAGAGCAGGACCAGCAGGATATTGAGCGCGATCGCCCGGGTAAACGACCATTTCCGGCACCACACCGTCCCCCTCAGCCGCAGCACCAGAATAAGAGACAGTTCCACGGGCCACCTAGGAACAGAGGGCCGCAGCAGCAACAGCAGGGAAGAGCAGTCCCGAGGACAGTGGATTATCCAGTCTGTGCCAAGTGCTCACGTCGTCATGATGGGACTTGTATGTATGGTTCGGGAAAGTGTTACAAATGTGGTAGTATTGACCACATATTGAAGAATTGCCCTCAGAAGAATTTGCCTACCCAAGGCAGAGTTTTTGCTCTTCTTGCTGCGGAGACTAACCCGGAGACGATGCTCATGACAGGTATCCTAAATCTTTAAATTGTATTTGAAGTCTAATGTTTTGGGTTAAGATTTTGAACTTAGAATTTACGATAGGATTGCATATTCTAATCAGTGTTAGCTACGGGAATTTAGGTTAGAAGAACTTTGACCTTTGCATGTCTATAAGCATAGTTCTTGTAAAACTATTGGGTTTAGCATAATATTCCAATCTTTCAGGGAAAATATTTATAGCCGGTTCAGCTACGAAAGCCTTGATAGATTCAGGGGCTACTCATTCATTCATTTCAGAAATCTTTGCAAATTCTCTCAAGATCAAGACAATTGGGCTAGACATAGCGTATTCAGTAGCATTGCCTTCCGGAGAGGAGATGACAGCTACTAATGTGATCCGAGATATAGACCTTGAACTTCATGGTAATCTCGTGTATGCGGATCTTATCGTTCTGCCGATGCCAGAATTTGATATCATTCTGGGGATGGACTGGCTATTGAGGAACAGAGTTTTGATTGATTTCCAGTGGAGATCTGTTCTAGTCCGACCGCCTGGGATGGAACAATTCTTATTCGAGCCAGACAGGTATTTTAATTTACCGCGTATGATATCTTGCGTCCAGGCTAGGAAACTCATGCATCGAGGGTGCCGAGCATTTCTAGCTACTCTTGTATCTGTTCCCGAGACGCCCAAACAGTCAGCATCCGATGTTCCTATTGTCCGGGACTTTCTAGACGTTTTTCCTGATGACGTCTCTGGTTTACCACCTGTGCGAGAGGTGGAATTTTCTATTGAGCTTATGCCAGGTACCACACCGATATCGAAAGCACCATACCGGTTAGCACCGACAGAGATGGCAGAACTCAAGAAACAGATTCAGGAACTTCTTGACAAGGAGTTCATTCGCCCGAGCTTTTCGCCATGGGGCGCACCGGTCTTGTTTGTGAAGAAAAAGGATGGTTCGATGAGGCTCTGCATTGATTACCGGGAGTTGAACAGAGTTACAGTGAAGAACAAATACCCACTCCCGAGGATTGAAGATTTATTTCATCAGTTGCAGGGAGCTTCAGTATTCTCCAAGATTGATCTGCGTTCTGGTTATCATCAGCTGAGAGTGAAAGACACTGATGTTCTCAAGACTGCTTTTAGGACTCGTTATGGCCACTTCGAGTTCTTTGTGATGCCGTTTGGTTTGACGAATGCGCCAGCGATCTTCATGGATCTCATGAATCACGTATTTCAGCCGTATCTTGATCAGTTTGTGATAGTATTTATAGACGACATTCTCGTAAACTCAAAGAATCAAGAGGATCACAGCAGACATCTAACCACAGTATTGCAGACCCTACAAAAGCACAAGTTATTCGCAAAGTTCAGCAAGTGCGAGTTCTTGTTAGAGAAGGTGGCGTTCTTAGGCCACGTCGTTTCTAGCAACGGTATTGAGGTAAACCCGACGAAAGTTGCAGCAGTCAGAGATTGGGTTGTGCCACAAAATGCATCAGAGATCCGTAGTTTCCTTGGGCTAGCAGGATACTATCGGAAGTTTATTCGGGGATTCTCCTCCATCGCAGTTCCACTCACGTCATTGACGAAGAAGAATGTTAAGTATGTGTGGAGCGAGGTACGTCAGAAGAGCTTCGATACATTGAAGCAAGCTCTTATTTCAGCACCAGTGTTGGCCATGCCTTCAGGACCCGGAGATTTTGTTCTGTATACCGATGCTTCGAAACTCGGGTTAGGCGCAGTATTGATGCAGCATGGGAAGGTGATAGCATATGCTTCTCGTCAGTTGAAGATTAATGAGAAGAATTATCCTACCCATGATCTAGAGTTGGCGGCCATAGTATTTGCATTGAAGATTTGGAGGCATTATTTGTACGGAGAGAAGTGCCGGATCTTCACCGACCACAAAAGTCTCAAATACTTCTTTACACAGAAAGAGTTGAATATGCGGCAGAGGCGTTGATTGGAGATAGTGAAGGACTATGACTGTGACATTAGCTATCATCCTGGCAAAGCTAATGTAGTTGCAGACGCGTTGAGCAGGAAAGTCGCAGGGATGGCTCATTTGGTGGTTTCGAGACCTCTTCAGTTTGAGATGCAGAGGTTTGATCTGGAGACATATCCTCGAGGTAGAGTTCCACGTCTATCTACTTTGACGATCCAGTCTTCTCTCCTAGACCGTATTCGCAGTGGGCAGTTAGCAGACGAGCAGTTGGCTAAGTGGAGATAGAGAGATGAAGCCAAGGGCAGTATCTTGTACACAGTTAGAGACGGTATTGTCAGATATCGAGACAGAATATGGGTTCCTAACAGTGATTTTATTAGAGCAGATATTTTAGCTGAGGCCCATATGTCGTCGTACTCTATTCATCCTGGGAGTACGAAGATGTACAAAGACCTGCAGTTATTATATTGGTGGCCAGGAATGAAGAGAGATATCAGACGATTTGTATCCGAGTGTCTGACCTGTCAGCTAGTGAAAGTGGAGCATCAGAGACCAGCAGGCATGCTCAAGCCTCTTCCTATTCCTGAATGGAAGTGGGAGAATGTCACCACGGACTTTGTTGTCGGTCTGTCGAAGTCAGTCAGAGGGTCGAATGCTATATGGGTGATTGTTGATCGTCTTACGAAGTCAGCTCATTTCTTGCCTATTAAGACGACTTTCTCCATGATCCAATATGCAGAGTTATATATCCGAGAGATCGTCAGACTTCATGGTATTCCCGTTTCTATAGTGTCTAACCGAGATCCTAGATTCACTTCATCGTTTTGGAAGAGTCTGCATTCAGCTATGGGTACGAAGTTGTTTTTTAGCACAGCTTTCCACCCACAGACAGATGGTCAGTCCGAGAGAGTTATCCAGATTTTGGAGGATCTTCTCCGTGCATGTGTCCTCGATTTCTCCGGGAGTTGGGAATCAAAGTTGCCATTGGTGGAGTTTACCTATAACAATAGTTTTCAGTCGTCTATTGGTATGGCGCCATATGAAGCACTGTACGGTCGTAAGTGTAGATCGCCTATTCATTGGGATGAAGTAGGGGAGAGAGCAGAATTGGGTCCGGAGATTGTGCAGCAGACTGCTGATGTTGTAGTCAAGATCTATGATAGGATGAGGACTGCTCAGAGTAGACAGAAGAGTTATGCGGATCAGAGAAGGAGAGATTTAGAATTTGCTGTTGGTGACCATGTTTTCGTGAAGATAGCACCGATGAAAGGCGTCATGCGGTTCGGGAAGAAAGGAAAGCTCAGTCCGAGATTCATTGGACAATTTGAGATCCTCGACCGAGTTGGGACGTTAGCTTATCGTGTTGCTCTTCCGCCGAATCTGGCCGGAGTACACAACGTGTTTCACGTCTCCATGTTGAGGAAGTATATGGCGAATCCATCGCATGTCTTGAACTTTGAACCGTTGCAGCTCACACCGAACTTGTCTTATGAGGAAAGACCAGTGCAAATCCAAGACAGCCAAGAGAAAAGGCTTCGGAACGAAATGGTCAAGCTAGTGAAAGTCAAGTGGCTCAATCATTCGGAGGAGGAAGCTACGTGGGAATCTGAGCCGGAGATGAGGAGTCTTTATCCCAAGTTATTCGGTAAGTTTTAATTTCAGGGACGAAATTCTTTTAAGGGGGGAGAGTTGTAGAACCCGAAAATCAGATTACGTATAAGCCATGCATAATTGCTACTATTTAAATTAAAAATGAATATTTTATATAAATATTAAATGTTCTAATTATTTTAAAAGTAGATGTTTAGTTTTATTTTTTTAAGATAAATACGCGAGATCGGACCGGAGTTTGAAAATTAGAAATAAGATTAATACTAAGAAATATATTCTTAAATTTAATTTAATTCAAAGAATAATTTAATTTAAAGAAATAGAATGTTTTAAGATTCATTTAAATTAATTCGAGCTAAGTTGTTAATTAAATTCTTTTAGGTTCAATATTTAATTAAGGCTTAAATTAAAATATGTGAACAAATGAAGGTGAATTAATCTAGGTATAAAATATTCAAGAAAGTAAACATAGCCTTTAAACATTTAAATTTAAAGTCATGAATGTCATGCAAGATTCTAAAATAAATTAATTGGTTAATGCATTACAATATATATATTGGAGGTTTAAAATCTTAAACAATTAAAATGCAAATTTAAACCATAAAATACCATTCAAAATAAGTTGGAATTTGGTAAATACAATTCAAAGGTGTAGTAACTTTTCCTTTCAAAGTACCTATAATGAGACTTTATGGTGTGTTCATTCATTTGATCATTTTAATTCACTAATTAAAAACAATATTACACCTCATTTTCCTCAACTAATTACCTAGCAAATTAACTAGAAAATGCAGCAAGGATTCGAAGCAATACCCAACGGCAACAAGAAAGCATTTCAAATTTCATTCAAAGCATTCACTTGTAACCTCCCAAACTTAATACATATTATGGTACCTTTAACACCTCCATTACACAACATTTCTTCATCCCATATACTCGAAAAAATCAGAAGAAAGGCTACTGAAATTGTGAAGTAAAAGAATAAGAACAGATACAGCATAGGAATGGAACCAATGCAAAACCATTCAAATTCGACTTGTAACTCCCAAACTAAATGCATATTATAGCACCTTTAACATCTCCTATATCATTCACCCTCATTACCTACATTTCCTACATCCATATGCTCGAAAATTAGCAGAAGAATCGGCTGAGAAAATCGTAAGAACAGCAGCAGAAAAAGTAAGAAAGAAAAGAATCCTCAACTCTGATCCCGTCGCGTCGTGTTGTCGTTTTGATTTGTTTTGTCAAAACAAATTTCCAGGCATGTATATATTGTTTCTTTTCTCTTCAATAAAGTCCTATAGATATTTTTAAACCATTATATATTCATGATTCAAACAACGTCACGAAAATGACAGCAAATGTCCAAGCAAAAATCTGCACAAAAGTTCTCGGCTTCTTTGTTTTCAATGTCACGGTTTGGGTGTGTTTTGTTGCTTTCAGGGAATTGCTCGGTTCCAGGAACACATGGCTGCTTCTAGACATAATTTAGAATGTGTTAGGGTGTTTTTGGGTCAGTTGTTTTAGTCCATACACTCAAGAACGAAGCAATGACAGCAACTTTACATAAGCTGCAGAAATGAGTCACAATTTTCTGTCCTTGAGTTGTTTGAGAGGTGTTCGAATCTTGGCTGTCCTAGGGACTGTAGCCACGGTTAGAACACTCCCTTAACATGTCTAGGACGTGACCAAGGTGTCCTTTCCAAGCTTGGTACACGGATCCATCAGAATTTCACAACAACATTACAAGTGCAATTCGGTTTTTTTCATTTTCTGTGTGAGTGGGTTTCGGTTTTGGGGTGTGTTGCCTGGATTATGGTTGGCTCCTATCCTGTAGCCATGGTTCATACAACACTCCATCATGTCTAGATCAAGCCATGGTCGATAAAATAGCCCTTGGAACGAGACAAGACAGTAAAATGGTTCAATACAACACACTATGCAGCAAGTGGTGCTCTCGGTTGGTATGCTGTAATTGTCCTAGGTGTTTCCTTGGATTGTGGTTGGCTTCTAGCCCTTAGCCATGGTGCAAGCCATGCCTTAGGATGTTGGTAAGATTCCTTGGGCGGTGGTTCAAGCCCTTGGCCATTATTTTCAGAGTTTGCTCCACAAACAAGCAAGCTGCCACTGCTGTATTTTCTGCTTTTTGACATCAGCTTTGGGTCACGGTTTTGGTGGTGGTTTGAGTCCTTGGTTGGCTTTCAGGCCATGGCCTTGGACTGGACACTACCCTAATGAGTTAGGAAAGTCATGTTTTTGGTCATTCGTGATTTGGTCGAGTTTAGAGGTCGTACGAGAATTTACGGTGAAAGGTGCCAAAATGACTCTCGAAAGATTGTTTTATGTTTTTGGATTCCTTTCACCTATTTTCGTGGTTTACGGTTATTATGCATATTTTTCAGTATGTTTGGGGTATTTTAATCATGGTTAAACGTCGGTTTAAGGTTGGTTCGGGTTGGTACGAAGCCATGGTCAAAAATCAAACTGTTGGTCCGAATCGTCTCGTTTTTTTTTCTATTGTTAAGTTTTTGTCAAGTTAAGATTTATTGCATGTGTCACATATTAGAATTAAGTCGCAGCAAGCCGGTGAACGATTCAACTCATCCGGTAAAAATAAGGTTATAATGATATTACGTGCATAAAAATATAAAATGTTTATTTTTGAGATATATGCTATATGTCTTGTGGCCACCTTATGGTTATGGGTTTAGAAGTCGGTAGGCGCAACCGAGGACCTTTCCGCCCGGTGACTTACGACCGGTTTATGATTATGTATCGGTATGGACATCCAGTCCAAGAGCTGTGATTGATCTCTACCGCCCAGTATACTGTGGTTTAGTCTGATCAGGCGCTTACGTTATGTTATGGGCCACTTGCTTAGATACATTATCTCTACCAGAAAATTATGATATGTTATGACAGAGCTCTATTGAGCAAAGCTTTTACGTATGATTTTCAGATATGCACGTAGATATAATTATTCATGATACGATTTTCACCGTACGCTTTACGATACTTTATTTTTACGTTGCATGCGGTTTTATGGTATATATTACTTGTTATTCACGATATATACATGTTGAGTCTTTAGACTCACTAGACTTGATTGTTGTAGGTATTGATGAGGATAAGACTGCGGTCGGAGACCAGTGAGCGATCTTGGGACAGCAGTAGTAAATCCGAGGACCTCATGATTTAGTTTATGCATCTTTTATTATTCAAACTCAATTTTAATACGTTGGATTATTTATAAATTGTTGTTTACGTTGGATTATTTTTAAATTATTGCTAGAAAATTTTTAATAATTCCGCTAAAATATGAATACGAAATACGGGCCTTTACATATATGAGGAAAGAAAAAAGTATATGATGAAAAGAAAATATTTAAAGTTAACTTTAATAAAACGCTATTTTATTAAAGTATCTTTCAATGTTAATTGTCAATGTATGTGTAACGTCCGAAAAATTCATCCACGTAGACCGCATGCATGAAAAATTTTAAATTTGCTAATTTATTTTCTTTAGAGGATTTTTAAAGGTTTACATGTATATTTTAAGCAATTTAAAACCTTTTCGTAAGTTTTAGCTTTTCAGGCGAATATTCGATGTCGGACCAGGGAAAGAGGATCGGAGACGACTAAGGTGCTAAGATTAAAAGTTATATTAAGCCTAAAAATTATTTATTTTAAATGATTAATTAACTTTAGCATTTTAAAATTCGAATTTAGTTATTAGAGATTTAAAATATTTTAAGCGTTTAAAATGTAAATTTTTGAAAATTTAGGATTTAATCCTTAAAATTGTTGTGAAATATTTTATAATGATTTTAATTCCTTAATTAATTTATTTAATTACTATTTAAATGTAATTTAATATTTTTTTAAAAAATGGAATTTTTGAAAATAGAAATATTAATATTTTAAATTGGAGTTATCTTGATCATGATATTTAAATTTTAAATAAAAGTTGTGGGTTAATTAAATTACCTAACTCATGCTTGAACTATTTATTAGAGATTATTTAACCCTAAACTAAACTAAGCTAATCACAAAAATAAAAATAAAAATAAAAATAAAAAAAGAAGACTCACGCGCACAATTCACGTATCACACACACACACACAGTACACACAACAGCCGTGAGTCTTCAAGCCTTGGAGTTTGGATTTTCGCACTTTTCCTTGACTCTACCCATCACCGATCCTCCCCACCTTAAAGCACTATTGTCTCATGCAATTTTTACGGAAGAAAAATAGCCCCAAACGTCGCTCCGATCGCCCACCTACGATTATCGACGATTCGAGCGATTTTAACTCAAAGGCACATTTTCAACCATTATTTTTGCACCGTTCAAATCCATATTATTGTAATTGTCGAATTATGCATGAAATTATTGGTTATATGAAAAATTAAGATCAAATCAAGTGGGAAAAGTTCTCTGAAATTTGTGTGCATGAACTGTCGGGTTTCTTGGCTTTCTTGATTTGAACCTTCAGCGGATCCCTCTGGCTTATTGTTGCGGTATATGGTTAGATTATGGAGTGGGTCTAGATGGTGGTAGAGGGTCAGGTAAGGACTGGAACTGAATCTGGAACACCAAGAAGTCGTGGGAAGTCATCCACATGTGAGTTGGGGTTTGAAGTGCTGTGATGGTTGTGGGGCGCGGTCTGGTGTATGGGTCGGCTGGGGGCCTGAGGCTAGGGTCTGGTGCGCGTCTAAGGGTCCTATGATGAGTCTCTTATGGTGTTTCATAACCTGGAGCGGCAGCTAAGAGGCTGAGCAAAGGAAGTTGTGGTTGTGCAATTGGGTTCACGTAGAGCAATTCAAGGCTGGGGGGTTTGGGCGGTTGCTGGACGGGACCATGGCGTGGGTCAGTGTCTTGGGTCATGCCTTGGGGTCCTAGGGAGGGCTTGTTTGTGTTGGTTTAGGGCTCAGTTGGCTAGGGAAGGTGGCTGGACCAGGAAGCAACCAGCTGCACCAATGGGAGACGGGTTAGGCTAGTGACGGCTCTTGCTTGCTTTGGGGCTCAGGCATTAGTTCTGAGTTTGAAAGGGGTGTATCATGGTCTTACGTTATGTCTAAGGGTTGGGTCTAGGGCCTGGTTCGGGTCCGTTTCGAGTCAGTTTAAGCATGAAGTCGTTAGAAGTGTTTATGTGTTGAAACGCGTCTCCTCGGGCCGTTTATTTCATGGACTGCAGATTCACGTTTTAGGTGGTTCGATCATGATTCGGGTCTTGGTTAGGGGCATGGACATAGATTAGTGATGAAAAGGCTATGGTTAAAGTTTGGGATTAAAATATTCAAGTTTTGAATTATTTTGGAATTAAAACGCCTTACGGTTTAGTAAGTAAGTTAATAAATATAAAGGCTCGGGTTTACGTCTAAGAAATATATTATAAGTCAAATTTAAGCTTACTATGGACTGGCTCGAGTCAATAAAGGTAAAAAAAAGTAAAAACCGGAAATTTTAGAGTCCAAGGGCAAAAATATCATTTTACACCTAGGTAGTACGTTAAGTGTTGGCAGCGTCCCCGAGGATCATAACGCATGTTAAATGATATTTTAAGATGATTTTTATGAAAATATGATATATTAAAAATTATGGTAAAGTTGTACGATTTTTACTATTAAAAAATGCTATTTTTCAAATGTTGAAAGGAAATGATATTTTATGTTTTAAAAAGGAAAAGGAAAAATATTTTGAGAGATGTGAATTAACTGTGACAAAGAGGATATGTGGGGGATCCGTTTTAAGAAGGAACGGTAAACTTACAATTTTTTTATGAGGATGTCGTGAGGGAAAGGCCCCAGAGGGAGCCCGTTTACGGGATAAGGCCCAGAGAGAGCCCCGATGATCATATTTTCATGGCGGTGCCTAGTGCCCGTCCCCATGTGTATGTGGAGCTAAGACTGCAGTCGACCAGAGGATAAAAGGCTAGTCACTTTTAAGGATCAAACTTCACCCAAAATGATAAATGATTGAAAGTTTTACGATTTTATCATCCATTTATGCTGAAAGTTATTTTAAATGTTTTATTTATGCTCAAAATTATTTTAAATAAAAATATGATTTTCATGCATGTGCCTGTATAAGTATTATTTGATATTCATTGTTAGAACGTGCTGAGTCATTAGACTCACTAGGTTTGAATGTTGCAGGTGATGATTATATTGATGGAGGCGCTGACGCTGACGCTTGAGTGGAACGAGTTGAGCAGTACACTCTCGAGGGACTGTTACTTCCGCACTAACTTGATAGTTAAAGGATTTAAAGATTTTGTTAGTAATTATATTAGAGATTTTATGATTTCATTCGAGGTTAATTTGGTTCATGTTAATGGTAGAAGTTGAATTTTTATAATTAATGATGTAGGGATTTTTTTATGCACTTGAGATTTAAATTTTTAAATTAGGTGATTTATGGAAATATTAAGTTATTTTGATTAATGAAAATGTCAATTTAGTCGAATGGTGATTTTTAAAGTTTATGTTTAAAAAAAAATGTAGTAGAATTTTAAAGTTAAAAACGAGGGACATTTCAGTATGTGTATTACTTGCTATCATGATTAAGTTTTGTAGAGTCAATAGACTCACTATGTGTGATCGATGCAGGTGAACATGATATTGATAGAGGACTTTATGGTTGACCTAGTTGGACTGAAGGTGCACACAACCTGAGGATCGTCACTAGGTTTTCGCAAAATTATGTTTATGATTTAAGTTTACTTTAAAGATTTTACGATTTTTTATGCTTTTGAGAGGTTTGAGAGGATTTAAAGAGTTTATGCTTTTATTTTGAAAGATTCTAGATTTAGGTTTGGTTAACAATTTACGATTTTATGTTTTGAATTGTAGTTTTGAATTTTCAAATAATAGGTTGGTTGGTATTTAAATATAAAAAATATTTATATATATAGTGTTTCGGCCGAAAGTATGGATGGGAAAAAAAATTATAGTACATTTAAAGATAAACGAGTTTCACGTGTATTTTCCCTTTTCTCCTAGTTGCGTTATCTTTGTTTTTTGTTAAAAATCACTATTCAAAATAATGAGAGGAAAGTAACATATAAAATGGCACGATGTTAGAAGAATGATTTTGGCCGTTTAGAGTGATCTTGTTGTGCTCAAAATATGAATTTAGTGAACATGCCGGGAATAATTATTATTCAGATATAAATTATCCTTACACGGAGTTTGTATTCGGATCAGATCGACTAGAGGGGTAAACCCTTCTTCTGAGATCTTTCATGTTTCGTACAAGGAAGATGTTGAGAAATGTGATGCATATAACGTCCCAAAATTTGAAGGGACACGTCAACCACATTACATGCAAGTTAACAAATTTCTTATGTGTTTTAATTAATTTATTTTAACCACATTAAATGGATGTTTAAGTCACGATTTCATATTTATTTGAATATATTACTAGAATGCATGAAATAGGACTTTTTAGAAACAATTGATGCTCGAACGTGGATCGAGTACTGGGGACGGTTTAAGAAAAACAATTTTATTAAATAATTATTTTTTATTATTTAATATATGATGTATTTAATAAGTATTTTCGAAAATTATGTATTTTTAGATTAATTTACGCGACGAGCCATATTTTAAACCGGTAGGCGCTTTTTAGCAAAGAAAAGATGTAGAACCCGTAAATCAGACTACGTATAAGCCATTCATAATTTCTAGTATTTAAATTAAAATGATTTTTATGCATGAGGATTTATATTCTTTTCTTTAAATTTAATTATTTTACGCAATAGTTTAATTGTTATCTTTTTAGTTAAATAAGTAAGGCCGGACTGGAGTTGGAGTAATGAGATAAAATTTAATATTAAGAAAACATTCCTAGAATTTATTTTAGATAAATAATAAGTTAATTCAATGTAAAAGGATGTTTAAAGAATTATTTAGGTAATTTAAATATTTAGCCTGCATGCAAGATAATGTTATTCCTTAATTAATTTATTAATTCAATAAAATATTTAATGGGTATATAAAACTCTAAAGATTTAAAATACAATATTTAACAATATTTTTTCCTCCCATTTTTATCAAGATTTCCGCCACTACACATTTGGGTTTAAAAATATTTATCTACTCTCCATTTTAATATCTTTCCTTAATCCTTTCATGGCATAAATAATTCCTTTAACTTTAAAACATCAATAATTAGTATTTAAGCAATATTCCACCCTATTTAATTAAATAAAATCGGTCACCTATTCTTTTACAAGATTTAAATTAGGTTGACAACTCATCTCTTGTTATCTTTCCTTACTCCTTTCTAGGAAGATAAATCCACCACCTTTTAATCACCAAGTAATTAATTAATTAAGCAATTCTCTACCCTATTTTTCAATGATAGGAAATCGGCCATGCACTCCTAATATCCCTCAAAAAGCTTTTGATATCATTCCATTTCCTTATCTCACCAACTCACAAGGAGAGCAAGATTCATTCTCCCTTTTTTTCTTGCAATCTTCCCATTTAATTCCTGGACTCCTCTCCCTCACCTTACCACCGAATTTCAGAGCATTCCAGAGAGGAAAAAACGTGAAAAAAACCGAGAGTAAACAAGAGAAAATTTGTGAGAAAACAAGAGGGAAGAACAAGAAGCAAAGTCACTTCGTCTCCTCCGCGCCGCGTCGTGTTTTCAATTGTTTTTCGTTCAAAAATTTCCAGGCATGTTTCTATCATTCCTTACTCATTAATCAAGTCGTATAATTAATTTTAAATATCATATGTACACGAATTTGAAGGGAAAAACCGAAATACATGACAAAAATTTTCGAAACTAAGGTGCAGATTTTCGGCTTTCCTTTGGTACCTCATGGGTTTGGCTTGTTTCTGTTGTTGCAGGGTTTGGCTCGGTCCTAGGCTCCCAAGGCGGCCCCTAGACATGTGCTAGGGTGTATTAGGATCATGTTGGTCCATTTTTTCAAGCCCTATGCATGCTGAAATTAGGAATTTACAGCAACTCATCCCTAGTGTCACTTTGCGTTCTATTTTTCCTGGTTTGCTGTCAAGCGGGATGTTTCTGACCTTGGCTGCCCTAAGGGCCATATCCATGGTTAGAACATCTCCTCATTATGTCTAAGTCGAGACCAAGTCGGCCTTTCAAGGCTTGGTCCATGGTTGCATCGGTTTTCAAATAAAACAAGCACAACCCCTTCGATCTCCTTCATTTTTCTGCATGTGAGTTTTGAGTTTATGGTGTTGGTGTGGATCTTGGTTGGCTTTTTAGCCCTTATTCACGGTTCATATCATACCCCTTTATGTCTATATCATGCCATGGTCAATAAAATGGCCACTGGAAAGGTCCATGACAGCAAACGAAGCAATTTCCCCCACGCGCGCAGGTTGTCTCTCGGGTGGGAGTTCCGGATGGTTCATGGTGTTGCTTGGATTGTGGCTGGCCTAGGGCCCTTAGCCATGGTTCAAGACACACCTTAGGATGTTGGTAAGAGACTCTGGTCGGTGGTTCAAGCCCCAATGGCCGATAGTCTCGAAAACGAAGCACGCAAGCGTAAGCGCTGCTACTGTATTTTCGGACAGCAAGTTGGTGCTTCGGTTCAGAGGCTCGTTTGAGTTCTTGGTTGGCTTTCAGCCTATGGCCATGGACTGGATGGTACCTCATGGAGTTAGGGAGGTCATGTTTTTGGCCGTTTGTGGTTCGGTTAAGTTTCGAGGTCGTACGAGAATTTACGGTGCAATGTGCCAAAGTGACTCTCGAAAAAGCGTTTCATGTTTTGGCCTCCATTCACCAAAATTTCGAGTACTGAAATTTTAGGGGCATTATTTCATCATTTTAGGTGTATTTTAATCATGATTAAATGATAGTTCGGTGTTGGTTTGGGTTGGCACGGAGTCATGATTAAATAATAAGTCATTGGACGTAATTGTCTCGTTTTGGGTTCAATTACAAAGTTGTGGTCAAGTTAAATCATTTGCATATTTTTCATGTTAAAGTTAGGTCGAAGCAAGCCTGGGAACGATCCAACCCATTCGGTAAAATTAATACAGGATTTTTAATTATGTTATTTAAATATATTACGTGCAAAAATATAAAATATTCATTTTTGAGATTTATGCGATATTGCTTGTGGCCACTTCATTATCATGGGATTATTACTTCACCCGGTGGTCACTTACCGGTTCATGCTCAGTTATTGGTACGGATATCCAGTCCAAGGGCTGTGATGATCTCTACCGCCCAGTATACTGTGGTTTAGTCTGATCAGGCGATTCAGTTCAGTTCAGTTCAAGGGCCACTTGCGTCGAACATATTCTCAATATAAAATTATTATATGTTCTTTCATGACAGGGCTCTATCGAGCAACATTTCACTTATAATTTTCAGTTCAGTTACGCACGTATTATAATTACTCATGACAGGATATTTTTACGTTACGCCAGATTCATGATATTTTTACCATGCATGCAATTTTATTATTAATACTTGTTATTTATGATATATGCATGCTGAGTCTTTAGACTCACTAGACTTGATTGTTGTAGGTACTGATGAGGTCGGGGCCGAGGGCAGGGACCAATGAGTCATCTTGGTCGACAGTAGTAGGAACCCGAGGACCTCATTTTCATCATTTACTAGTTTATTTCAAACTCAGTTTTTATCTGTTGTTGAATTATTTTATATTGTTATTTTGCAAACAATAATTACTACCGCTGTGCTATTTTGAACATTAAACTCTATTTATCAGTTTTATTTTACGAATGAGGCAAATTACTTATTTTAAAAGAAAATTCTAAATTTTTCCGCAAATTTTCAAGTACGAATATCGGGCCTCTACAGCTGGTATCAGAGCCTATGTTCTTGTAGAGGGTTGTACTACTACTGACCTCGAGAAGCTCACGAAGTCACGTCTTTGGTCTGTAAGTTTTACATTTACGCATTTAGTTTACAGCATGAAATATTTTAACAGCATGCTTTCATGAAATATTTTACGTTCAGATTATGATTATGCAGTATTTATTTAAATTTTAAGGAATTAATGGAAATTATGCATGTTAGTTACGTATGGGTTATGTATGAGATAGTATGCCCCCTAGACGCATTCTTGAGCGTGCGAGAGATGATGAGCCTCGCCAGGAGGACAGGGAGGATCAGAGACAGGAAAGGAACGGACCTCCACCCCCTCCACCGGACATGAATGCCCAGATGCTAGCTGGAATGACTCAGTTCTTCGCACAGTTTGCGGGGAACAATGATGTGGCAGCCAGGTCGACAGGGCCCAAGGCTACTTATGAGTGCTTCATGAAGATGAGGCGGAAGGAGTTTTCAGGGACGACAGATCCCATGATTGCCGAGGGCTGGATTAAGTCCCTCGAGGTTATCTTAGAGTTCATGGAGCTTGGAGATGCAGACAGAGTTCGTTGTGCCACCTATCTTTTCGGAGGAGACGCACGCCTATGGTGGGAAGGAGCATCAATAGCTTTGAACTTGGCTACACTGAGTTGAACTTGGCTACACTGAGTTGGACGCGCTTCACGGAGGTATGCTGGAGCCAAACTGAGGCATTTTATGGATGGTCTGCGGCCGATCTTGCGCCGCGATGTTATGGTGGCTGGCCCTACTACTTATGATGTTGCCGTCTCCAGAGCTCTATCTGCAGAGCAGGACCAGCATGACATTGAGAGGGATCGTCAGGGTAAGCGACCGGTTCCAGCACCACACCGTCCTCCTCCTCCTCAACAGCAGCATCAGAACAAGAGGCCTTTCTACGGCCCACCCATGAACAGAGGACAGCGGCAGCAGCAGCAGAGACGTGCAGTCTCGAGGACCTTTGAGCACCCAGTCTTTCCCAAGTGCACACGCCGCCATCCTGGAGCATGTATGTATGGCTCAGGGAAGTGTTACAAGTGTGGTAGTCCAGACCACATGCTACCGCAATGCCCTCAGGGAAGTCTGCCTACCCAAGGCAGAGTCTTTGCTCTCCATGCAGCGGAGACGAACCCGGAGACCATGCTTATGACAGGTATCTTACAGCTTTAAGTTTATATTTGAAATTCGATGTTTTGGGAATCTGGGTTAATATTTTGAGCATAGAATTGTGATAGGATTGCATGTTCTACTAATCAGTGTTATTTTCGGGAATCTAGTTTAGGAGAACTTTGACCTTCGCCTGTCTATAATTTAGTTCTAGTAACTATTAAGTTCAACTTAGAGTTCCAATCTTTCAGGGAGAATTTTTATAGCGGGCTCAGCTACGAAAGCCTTGGTAGATTTAGGGGCTACTCACTCGTTTATTTCGGAGGTCTTTGCTAACTTCCTCAAGTTCAAGACCGTTGGGTTAGATGTGGCGTATTCATTAGTACTGCCTTCTGGAGAGGAGATGATCGCTACCAATGTGATCCGAGACATAGACCTCGAGCTTCATGGCACTCTTGTTTATGCGGATCTTATCGTACTGCCGATGCCAGAGTTTGACATCATTCTAGGGATGGACTGGCTATTGCGAAACAGAGTTTTGATTGACTTCCAGCGGAGATCTGTTCTTGTCCGACCGCCTGGGATGACGTGGTTCTTATTCGAACCAGACAGGTACTTTCCTTTACCGTGTATTATACCTTGTGTCCAGGCTAGGAAGCTCATGCAAAGAGGGTGTCGGGCGGTTTTAGCAACCTTTATATCTGTCCCCGAGGCACCCAGTCAGTCAGCCTCAGATGTTCCTATTGTTAGGGATTTTCTAGACGTTTTTCCTGAGGACGTCTCTGGTATGCAACCCGAGAGAGAGGTGGAGTTTTCTATTGAGCTTATGCCAGATACGGTTCCGATCTCAAAAGCACCGTACCGACTAGCACCGACAGAGATGGAAGAACTTAAGAAACAGATTCAGGAACTTCTCGACAAGGAGTTCATTCGCCCGAGTTTTTCTACATGGGGCGCGCCAGTCTTGTTTGTGAAGAAGAAGGTTGGTTCTATGAGGCTTTGCATTGATTACCGGGAGTTGAACCGGGTTACAGTGAAGAACAAGTACCCACTTCCGCGGATTGAGGATTTATTTGATCAGTTGCAGGGAGCTTCGGTATTCTCCAAGAGTGATATGCGTTCCGGTTATCACCAGTTGAGGGTGAAAGACACTGATGTTTCCAAGATTGCTTTTAGGACTCGATATGGCCACTACGAGTTCCTTGTGATGCCGTTCGGTTTGACGAATGCGCCAGCAATCTTCATGGATCTCATGAATCGCGTATTTCAGCCGTATCTTGATCAGTTTGTGATAGTATTCATAGACTACATTCTCGTCTACTCGAAGAATCAGGAGGATCACAGCAGACATCTGACCACCGTTTTGCAGGCTTTGCAGAAGCATAAGTTATTCTCCAAGTTCAGTAAGTGCGAGTTCTGGATAGAGAAGGTGGCATTCTTAAGCCACATTGTTTCTAGCAGCGATATTGAGGTAGACCCAGCAAAAGTTGCATCAGTCAGAGATTGGGTTGTGCCGCAGAATGCATCAGAGATCCGCAGTTTCCTTGGGCTAGCAGGATATTATCGGAAGTTTATTCGGGGATTCTCCTTTATTGCCGTTCCACTCACATCATTGACCAAGAAGAATGCTAAATTTGTGTGGAGCGAGGAGTGTCAAAAGAGCTTCGATACTTTGAAGCAAGGTCTTATCTCAGCACCAGTTTTGGTCATGCCGTCAAGGCCCGGCGAGTTTGTTCTATATACCGATGCTTCGAAGCTCGGTCTAGGCTCAGTATTGATGCAGCATGGAAAGGTGATAGCATATGCTTCTCGATAGTTGAAAATCCATGAGAAGAACTACCCTACCCATGATCTAGAGTTGGCAGCTGTGGTATTTGGCTTGAAGATTTGGAGGCATTATTTGTATGGGGAGAAGTGCCAGATCTTTACCGACCATAAGAGCCTCAAGTACTTCTTTACGCAGAAAGAGCTGAATATGTGTCAGAGGCATTGGTTGGAGTTAGTGAAGGATTATGACTGTGACATTAGCTACCACCCGGGCAAAGCTAATGTAGTTGCAGATGCATTGAGTAGGAAGGTCGCAGTGATGGCTCATTTGACGATTCAGAGACCTCTCCAGTCTGAGATGCAGAGGTTTGATCTAGAGAATTATCCTCGAGGTAGAGTTCCACGTCTATCTACCTTGACTATCCAGTCCTCTCTTCTAGATTGTATTCGCAGTGGTCAGTCAGCAGATGAGCAGTTGACAAAGTGGAAGCTGAGGGATGAGGCCAAGGGCAGTGTCTTGTATACAGTCAGCGACGATATTGTGAGATATTGAGACAGGATGTGGGTTCCTAGCAGTGATTCTATCCGAGGCCCACATGTCGCCGTACTCTATTCACCCTGGGAGTACGAAGATGTACAAGGACCTACAATTGTTGTATTGGTGGCCAGGAATGAAGAAGGATATCAGACGTTTTGTATCCGAGTGTCTGACGTGCCAGCTAGTGAAAGCAGAGCATCAGAGACCAGCAGGCTTACTCAAGCCTCTTCCTATTCCCGAGTGGAAGTGGGATAATGTTACCATGGACTTCGTGACCGGTTTGCCAAAGTCAGTCAGAGGATCAAATGCTATCTGGGTGATTGTTGATCGTCTTACCAAATCAGCGCACTTCTTGCCTATTAAGACGACTTTCACCATGAATCAGTACGCAGAGTTGTATATCCGGGAGATAGTCCGACTTCATGGTATTCCAGTTTCTATCGTATCTGACAGAGACCCCAGATTCACTTCCTCATTTTTGAAGAGTTTGCATTCAACTATGGGTACGAAGTTGTTGTTTAGCACAGCTTTCCACCCTCAGACAAATGGGCAGTCAGAGCGAGTTATTCAGATTTTGGAGGATCTCCTCCGCGCTTGTGTTATGGATTTCTCTGGGAGTTGGGAGTCGAACTTGCCATTAGTAGAGTTCACCTATAACAACAGTTTCCAGGCGTCTATAGGTATTGCTCCATTTGAAGCACTGTATGGCCGTAAGTGTAGATCTCCTGTTCATTGGCATGAAGTAGGGGAGAGATCAGAGTTGGGTCCGGAGATTATTCAGCAGGCTGCCGATGTAGTAGTCAAGATCCGTGATAGGATGAGGACTGCTCAGAGTCGACAGAAGAGTTATGCAGATCAGAGGGGGAGAGATCTAGAGTTTGCCGTTGGCGGCCATGTTTTTGTCAAAGTGGCACCTATGAAGGGTGTCATGCGGTTCGGGAAGAAAGGGAAGCTCAGTCCGAGATTCATTGGACCATTCGAGATCCTCGACAGAGTTGGGACGTTAGCTTATCGTGTTGCTCTTCCGCCGAATCTGGCCGGAGTACACAATGTGTTCCACGTCTCTATGCTGAGGAAGTATATGGCAAATCCTTCGCATGTCTTGAATTTCGAGCAGTTGCAGCTTACTCCGAACCTGTCTTATGAAGAGAGACCAGTGCAGATCTTAAACAGACATGAAAAGAAGCTTTAGAACAAGCTGGTTAAACGAGTGAAAGTCAAATGGCTTAATCATTCAGACGAGGAAGCTACGTGGGAGTCTGAGCCAGAGATGAGGAGTCGGTACCCCGAGTTATTCGGTAAGTTTTAATTTCGAGGACGAAATTTCTTTTAAGTGGGGAGAGTTGTAGAACCCGTAAATTAGACTACGTATAAGCCATGCATAATTTCTAGTATTTAAATTAAAATGATTTTTATGCATGAGGATTTATATTCTTTTCTTTAAATTTAATTATTTTACGCAGTAGTTTAATTGTTACCTTTTTAGTTAAATAAGTGAGGCCGGACAGGAGTTGGAGTAATGAGATAAAATTTAATATTAAGAAAACATTCCCATAATTTATTTTAGATAAATAAGAAGTTAATTCAATGTAAAAGGATCTACCTTAATTAATTTATTAATTCAATAAAATATTTAATGGGTAGATAAATGTTATTTCTTAATTAATTTATTAATTCAATAAAATATTTAATAAGTAGATAAAACTCTAAAGATTTAAAATACAATATTTAAAAATATTTTTTCCTCCCATTTTTATCAAGATTTCGGCCACTACACATTTGGGTTTAAAAATATTTATCTACTCTCCATTTTAATATCTTTCCTTAATATTTTCATGGCATAAATAATTCCTTTAACTTTAAAACATCAATAATTATTATTTAAGCAATATTCCACCCCATTTAATTAAATAAAATCGGTCACCCCTTCTTTTAAAAGATTTAAATTAGATGGACAGCTCATCCCTTGTTATCTTTCCTTACTCCTTTCTAAGATGATAAATCCCCCACCTTTTAATCACTAAGTAATTAATTAATTAAGCAATTACCTACCATATTTTTGAATGATAGGAAATCGGCCATGCACTCCTAATATCTCTCAAAAATCTTTTGATATCATTCTATTTCCTTATCTCACCAACTCACAAGGAGAGCAAGATTCATTCTCCATTTTTTTCTTGCAATCTTCCCATTTAATTCCTAGACTCCTCTCCCTCAACTTACAACCGAATTTCAAAGCATTCCAGAGAGGAAAAATCATGAGAAAAACCGAGAGTAAAAAAGAGAAAATTTGTGAGAAAACAAGAGGGAAAAACAAGAAGCAAAGTCACTCTGTCTCCTCCGCGCCGCGTCGTGTTTTCAGTTGTTTTTCGTTCAAAAATTTCCAGGCATGTTTCTATCATTCCTTGCTTTTCAATGAAGTCGTATAATTAATTTTAAATATCATATGTACACGAATTTGAAGGGAAAAACCGAAATACATGACAAATATTTTCGAAACTAAGGTGCAGATTTTCGGCTTTCCTTTGCTACCTCACGAGTTTGGCTTGTTTCTGTTGTTGCAAGGTTTGGCTTGGTCCTAGGCTCCCAAGGCGGCCCCTAGACATGTGCTAGGGTGTATTAGGATCATGTTGGTCCATTTGTTCAAGCCCTATGCATGATGAAATTCGTAATTTACAGCAACTCATCCCTAGTGTCACTTTGCGTTCTATTTTTCCTCGTTTGCTGTCAAGCGGGATGTTTCTGACCTTGGCTGCCCTAAGGGCCATATCCATGGTTAGAACATCTCCTCATTATGTCTAAGTCGAGACCAAGTCGGCCTTTCAAGGCTTGGTCCATGGTTGCATCGGTTTTCAAATAAAACAAGCACAACCCCTTCGATCTCCTTCATTTTTCTGCATGTGAGTTTTGAGTTTATGGTGTTGGTGTGGATCTTGGTTGGCTTTTTAGCCCTTATCCACGGTTCATATCATACCCCTTTATGTCTAGATCATGCCATGGTCAATAAAATGGCCACTGGAAAGGTCCATGACAGCAAACGAAGCAATTTCCCCCACGCGCGCAGGTTGTCTCTCGGGTGGGAGTTCCGGATGGTTCATGGTGTTGCTTGGATTGTGGCTGGCCTAGGGCCCTTAGCCATGGTTCAAGCCACACCTTAGGATGTTGGTAAGAGACTCTGGTCGGTGGTTCAAGCCCCAATGGCCGATAGTCTCGAAAACGAAGCACGCAAGCGTAAGCGCTGCTGCTGTATTTTCGGACAGCAAGTTGGTGCTTCGGTTCGAGGGCTCGTTTGAGTTCTTGGTTGGCTTTTAGCCTATGGCCGTGGACTGGATGGTACCTCATGGAGTTAGGAAGGTCATTTTTTAGTCCGTTTGTGGTTCGGTTAAGTTTCGAGGTCGTACGAGAATTTACGGTGCAATGTGCCAAAGTGACTCTCGAAAGAGCGTTTCATGTTTTGGCCTCCATTCACCAAAATTTCGAGTACTGAAATTTTAGGGGTATTATTTCATCATTTTAGGTGTATTTTAATCATGAATAAATGATAGTTCGGTGTTGGTTTGGGTTGGCACGGAGTCATGATTAAATAATAAGTCATTGGGCGTAATTGTCTCGTTTTGGGTTCAATTACAAAGTTGTGGTCAAGTTAAATCATTTGCATATTTTTCATGTTAAAGTTAGGTCGCAGCGAGCCTGGGAACGATCCAACCCATTTGGTAAAATAATACAGGATATTAATTATGTTATTTAATTATATTACGTGCAAAAATATAAAATATTAATTTTTGAGATTTATGCGATATTGCTTGTGGCCACTTCATTATCATGGGCTTATTACTTCACCCGGTGGTCACTTACCGGTTCATGCTCAGTTATTGGTACAGATATCCAGTCCAAGGGCTGTGATGATCTCTACCGCCCAGTATACTGTGGTTTAGTCTGATCAGGCGATTCAGTTCAGTTCAGTTCAGGGGCCACTTGCTTAGAACATATTCTCAACATAAAATTTTTATATGTTATTTCATGACAGGGCTCTATCGAGCAACATTTCACTTATGATTTTCAGTTCAGTTGCGCACGTATTATATTTACTCATGACATGATATTTTTACGTTACGCCAGATTCATTATATTTTTACCATGCATTCAATTTTATTATTATTACTTGTTATTTATGATTTATGCGTGCTGAGTCTTTAGACTCACTAGACTTGATTGTTGTGGGTACTGATGAGGTCGGGGCTGAGGGCGGGGACCAGTGAGTCATCTTGGGTCGGCAGTAGTAGGAACCCGAGGACCTCATTTTCATCATTTACTAGTTTATTTCAAACTCAGTTTTAATCTGTTGTTGAATTATTTTAAATTGTTATTTTGCAAACAATAATTACTTCCGCTGTGCTATTTTGAACATTAAACTCTATTTATCAGTTTATTTTACGAATGAGGCAAATTACTTATTTTAAAAGAAAATTTTAATTTTTTCCGCAAGTTTTCAAGTACGAATTTCGGGCCTCTACAAAAGAATTTATGAGGGTTCGTGTAATATTTTCGAAAATATACCTAAACAAAATATTTTATGTGCGTATTTTGGCCTAATGGGCTTGTTTTAATGGATTTTGTACCTAGACCACTAACCTTAATATTTTAAAACCTAGGCCCAATAGTCACACATTTTAGTATTTTAAAAACACTCCAAACCCTAGCCCCTCCCCACACCCATTCGGCGGCACCTCTCCACACGCTCACCAGAAGGTTTCGGCCTTTTGTTTCAAGATAGAAGTGAAAATAAAACCGTCTCGTCCCTCCGGTGTTCGTTCTATGTATTGTTCTTGAGATATTTGAGTGTTTATATATATTAAGGCACGCGCTACACCTTATTTTTCTCATCGATCACATCATGATATGTATATTGAACAATTTCGCATGATAATTAATAGATCTATCATTGCATTGATTTTATATGGTTTTTGAAACGTCTGCTCCTTAAAATACTAGTGAAATATTTTTTTTAAGGTATGACCGAAAATACTCACACTAATTTACATAAAAATAAGTCAACCATGCATTTTAAAATGTCATCTAACCATTGAATAAAAATAACTGCAGTTAATTAAATCTTAAATGAAATCAGTCTCCTAATCTACTATTTTAGAAGAGAGACTCCAACATATAACAAAAGTGATGAATCAACAACGTATAACAAGATCAAAAAAATTTAAAAATATTGCTTAAATCGATGTCTCATAATCATATTATGCGGAAGAAATGCAAGGTCCTCGGGTTTTCACGTGAACCGCAGCTCAGCCTACTCAGTCTTCAACGCCTCCAGTCTCCTCAACCGTAAGATCACCTGCATCAATCACACATAGTGAGTCTAAAGACTCAACACAACTGAACCGTTATAACAAGTACATATACATATTATGCAACAGTGAAAAATATTGTAAGCAAAATAACTTCATGATCTTCAAAAGCAAGAACATAAACGTAAACATAATCATATCAAATCATGTCATATCGTATCATCGTATACATATTCATTTTCCCTTTATTGAATTCAGATCATTAGTTGTGACTTTCGTATCAGCTCTAAGTCGATGGATCCACCTACATATAACCGCGGTACCCGGCGGCGGGGACATCAGCGACAGTTTTACCCATACACTAAGCCTTGACCTTACGTGTTCGTATTAGTCACAACCAACTCACTTCCTTCCAAAACATGTCATCATATTCATCACTTGTAAAATTCATGCATATACAAACATTTCCTTAAAACCAAGCATGCAAAGCGTTTCTAACATTAACCTAAAAATCCATGTTCCATATCAACATATACATTTTAAATATGCATTTCAGTTATCAGGGAACTGCTAGAACTGCTAACTCGACCCGCTCAAACTTATCAAACTCCTTAAATATACTTCTAGTCATTTCCTTAAATGTAACCCGAACCCCTGCATTAACCTCTATATTTCGTTTCAGGGCTTAGACCGGAGTCTTGTTTAACCCAAATTAACCCGAGACTTGATCAAATTTAACCATAGGTCCATGACTCCTAACCAACTCCATGTGACTCAACTTAAACCATTTATGACCACAGACATGTCGGTGTAACTTACTGGAACCCCCAAAACGAGCAATATCCACAAAATCTCAAAAAAAAAAATGTACAATACTAGCGCCTAGGCGCTGGCAATGTATCGCAGCAGTGCTGATGAGCATCTAGGGGCCATGTACTATCACCGAAGCACCAGCACTGCCGCGCCACAGGGGCAGCGCCAAGGCGCCAACCCTGTGGGAGAAATCCGAAAATCGACTTTTGAAACCAAACTTTATACCACGCTCAATCATCCCCAACCATGCTCGAACCAACCTCTCATAGACCACAACCAAGCCTTCCCGCACTGCCCTAGCCATGACCTTCAACCCCATGCCCTTGAATACACGTGAACTACCCGACTCTCCAAAATCGAGCCACAACCACAGGAATCGATCGGTTCTCCCTTAAACATGCATCGACCTCAAGAACAGCACATACGTTCCTACATATATACTATCAAATCACTCCTAAACCTCGAGACATGGCAGCCCTTCAACACAAGTCAAGAAACGTGAGAGAAACATGACAAGAAAATTGCTTATTTTCGTATAGAATTCAAGTAGAACCGATGCATAGCACTATAACCACAATATATCATGCAAATACATTTCAAAACACATATTATGATGTGATCAATGTGAAAATAATTGAATCGGGCGTGCCTTTGCGTATTTACGCTCGAAAAATTTTACACAATCACGTAGAACGAGCACCGGAGGGACGGGGAAGAGTTGCTATGAATTTTTTGTAAAACATCCGACCACAAGAGCTACTGCTTGACGTGAAGAGGCTGCTGGAATTTGAGAGGGACAGCCGAAATAAGGGTGAGGTGATTAGGGTTTTGGGAGGGTAGGGTTTGATATAAAACAAGTGCATAATGGGCCATAATTAAAATTAATGTGGATAAGTAGGAGTTTACGCCCAACATATATTAAATAGGCCCATTAAGCCCAATTACACACTCGTAAAATATTTCGTTTAAATTCGTTTTAAAAAATATTAGTTGAACCCTCAAAAGTTCTCCGTTTTGCTAAAAATCATCTACTAGTTAAAAATATGGTTCAACGTGTCAAAATAGTTCAAAGGGACCATTTTCAAAATTTTCATATCAATTACATAATATATTAAATAATTAAAATTATCATTTAAGAAAATATTTTTCCTTAGCTGTCCTCCGTCTCCGTTCCTTGTTCGAGCGTGAAATATTGTTAAAAGCCCTATAAGATGCAATCTTAATGAACCATGTTATAAAAACACATATTCATGTCGCAATCATGCATTTAATGCATTAAAATAATTTAATTAAAATACATAAGAAGTTTGATGACTTGCATGTATGTGGTTCACGTGGACCTTCAAATTTTCGAGACGTTACAGTTTTTACATGAAAAATGTAGAGTTCTTTGCCTTGGTTCTCACGCTTTTGACATGTTGAAGGGGTTGCCAGCTTTTGATGGTTAGGGGATGATCTAGAGGAGGTTTAGAGTGGGTTTAGGTGGAGACTTCAGATATGGAACAAGCCACGGTAGTAGGCCGATTGGGTTTCTTGGTTATGGTATGGTTTTGGATGAGATCGAGCGATGGGGTGTGTGCTGCAGTGAAAGGGCTATTCTAGGCCTTGGATTAGACCCCGGTAGGTCTGAGTCTTGGCACTGGATGTGTAAGGTCCAAGAATTTAATTAACGTAACCTGAATGAATGCAATCTAGGATTTTATTTGTATTATATGTTTAATTATTTTTATGTATTTTATGCATAATTCATTCATGATAGGATTTAATTCTCGAAATCTTAAAAGTTCACGCATTAGGGTTTCTAGTAGCATTTCACGCTCGAGCGAGGACCGGAGACCGGAAAATTTTCATGAAAATTATTTTATTACACGATTTATTTTTGTAAATTAAGTTAAAGCGTTTTTAAGTGTAATTTTTCAAAATGGAAATTTTCGGGTATTTTACCCGCATGATTTAAATTTTTTATCGGTACGCGAATTTTATCGAATCGAGGGACTTTTTAATGGTTCGGCTAATATTTTCAAAATCTTTCCAACACGAAATATTTTTTGGAAGAGTGTTTATGCCTAATGGGCCTACCCATTAGTTTATTGGGCTTAAAAGCCTTTTATAACTTTTAAAATGCATTTTTTTATGGCCCATGAACTAATTATTATTTATATAATTAGGCCCTAATCAACCAATTAACCCTAAACCTAATTTTTACCCCCCAACCAGCTGACAGCCATTCAGAACTCATCACCCCCTCGGTTTCAGAGAAAAGCACCAGCTGAAGGCTCGATCTTGGGCTTGTTTTTGCAAAGAAAATTCACCCAGGTTCCTTCACTTCATCCTTGCACTCCAACCATCTTAAGGCACGCGTTGTATCTTCGTTTTTGCATCACTCACGTGTATATTACTGATGATTATGTGTACATGCATTAAATCTCTCGATCTGGAAATGAACATGAAGTGCCATCAATTTTACATGGGTTTCCTTTCATTCCTTATTTCGGTTGCTCACGAGTTCTGAGTTTTCATGCAAGGGGCCGCTGTGCTCGGTTTTTTAGGGTTTACTCGTGATGTATAAGTACTTCTTTGGGGTCTAGGGTGGCTGCTAATCGCACCAAGGGAAGGACCGAGAGTAGCGTGCCATGGGGAGGCTCGTTCTTGGTAGATCAAGGGCCAAGGGGAGGAGCTGGCGGTACCAGGGTGAGTCCCGGCTATGGATCTATTCATGATGGGTCCGAACTACTTCCTGAGGGAACCCTAGCACTACTGGACGAACCCTTGAGTGAGACAATGGAACTGAACGCAAGGGGAGGCGGTGGAGTCACTTTTGGTGTCTAGCGGGTGGGCTGTTAGTGTAGGCTGCATGGGGCTGGGTTCTTGGTGTTGGTAGGCTCCTTGGGGTCTGTGCTAGGTCCACCATATGCTGGTTAGGGGCTGGAGCCATCGGCTTGGGTGTAAGGGTGGTGATTGTGTGCTAGTGTTTCGGTTGGAGGTGAGGGGAGCTGCTGGATTTTCCAGCAGCTGTACAAGGGAACTCGAATATTTTAAAAAGCAGGGTTTTGGGTTCTTTAGAGCCTTTTTAAGTGTTTTTAAGACATGGTTAAGTTTGGTAAAAATTTTATTAAGTTTCGGGTCGATTCGGGTTAAAACCGGGACCCCGGTCCAAGTTTTAAAACGAGTCGGTTAAGTTTGAGATTGGGATGGGGTTTAAGTCTAGGAATACTTTGGAAAAATTTTTTGGACATTTTAAAGAGTTTGGTAAGTTTCGGGTCAATTTTAGAGGTATAGGGGTGAAACGATAATTTTTGGGTTTCCAAGGTCAAAATTGTCATTTTGCACCCGGGGTGAGATTTTGGTCATGACAGCGCCCTCAGCACAAATATATGATATTTTAAATTTTTATGCATTATTTTTAGGATTTTTACGCAATTATGATTAATACGTTGCATACTTGGTTTAAAGGAAAAGTTACGTAAATGAATGTTTTTTTTATTAAGTGATGAAAATGACGATATTTTTGAAGGATGAGAATTGGTTGTGACTGACGATGTATATGTATACGATGACATGAGATAGGATGAGCTGAGGCCCGGACTCAGTGGGCGGCAATGCTGTTGCTGATATCCCCTGCCGCCGTATACCACGGTTTTTATAGATGGATCCATCGATAGATTTGAAACGATAGAGCTGATACGAAAGTCATAACTAATGAACTGAATTCAATTAAAAGAAAATGTTTAAGTTTATGTTGATTTGATGAGCTGTTTTGACACGTACATGATGACATGAGATGACACGATTTGACACGATATGATTTCCCACGATACGTTTACGTTACGTTTTTTTTTGTTCGTGAAAGATATGTTGATTATGATATTTTTCACTGCTGTGTGCTACATATAGGTATTTGTTATTTATGGTACAAGTGTGTTGAGTCTTTATACTCACTAGGCGTGTGTGGTGCAGGTGAGTTTGATGTCGAGGTGACTGGAGGTGCTGGACTCTGAGTCAGTGAACCTGGTGTGCGATACGACACGAGGACCTATGATTTTTCCGCACTATTATGATTTCATGTTTTGAGAGGATATGAATATTTTTACATTGGTTTATCTTACTGTTGGATGTAGTATTTTTCCTCCTGTTTTATCCCATTATATTTTTATTGGTAAATGCTCATGTTAATTTTTAAATGATGTTTTTACGCATGATTGCAAGCATGCGATTTATTTAAATGTTTATTTCATAACGAGAGCATTTTAAAAAAATATTTCCGCATTTTAAAACAAGTAGACGTTACAGTTGGTATCAAAGCAAGGGTCCTCTATAGGGTTGTGCCGTCGCCAGCTTCTGCCGCTCAGTCTTCAAAGCCTCAAGTTTGTAAGATTTTATGTTTAAAATGATTTACTGTTATCACCTGCACGATTTCATGATTTATGCATTATGACAATTTGCTGCTTATGTTTAACTGTTTTTACACTGTAAGGTTCATTAATTTCAAAACTAGATCAATTGCATGATGGGTTACGTTTTAATTGGATTGTATTCAGATATGCCTCCCAGACGCGAGCCCAGGTTGGTCAGAGTGGATGATATCCCTGAGGTTGGCAGAGGACCTCCACCACCACTAGGGGACCCAGCCACCCGAGTTCTTGACGGTATGGCCAGACTTTTGGAGCAGGTACAGCGGGCTCCTAGATAGCAAAATGATATCTTTAAGCAGTTCTGTAGGCTCAACCCGAAGGAGTTCGGGGGTACTACTGATCCATTTGTTGCAGAGGGATGGATTAGATCACTGGAGCTACATTTTGATTACCTCCAGGTGAGAGATGGCGACTTGGCCAAGTTTGCCATTTATATGATGTGGGATGATGCGTCCTTGTGGTGGGAGGGAGCTGCACAAGCTGTGGATGTGGCTACTCTCACATGGGCCAGATTCAGGGAGTTGTTCTTAGGGAAGTATTTCCCAGCTGACGTCAGGGGCCGATTGACGAGAGAGTTCATGGGCCTCCGGCAGGGGGATTTATCTATGGTGGAGTTCATCCGCAAGTTTGACAAGGGCTGCCACTTCGTGCCCATGATAGCAGAAGATGCCGTCCAAAAGCTGAGTCATTTCCTTTATGGAATGAGACCCACTCTCCGCCAGAACGTCATGCTGATGAGGCCGGCGAGTTATGATGAGGCCACTGCCTACGATTTTCTGGCAGAGCAGGCATTGCAAGACATCAACTATGAGATGCACAAGAAGAGACAGCAGACGCAGTCCAGTTCTCAGCCACAGAAGAAGCAATTTTATGGGCAGCAGAGGCCCCAGGGACATGGTAGGAGGCCGCAGCACCAGCAGAGACCTCCTCAGGCACCAAGGGTGCCTAAGCCATATGGTGGGCAGCCGTGCCTTCGGTGCAGCTGGTTCCATTTCGTCGAGTGCAGGTGGGGAACCTTCAGGTGCTTTGTTTGCGGACATGAGGGTCACAAAGCAGCGGACTGCCCTAAGAGCAAGGGCCCCACTACCGACAAGGCATATGTGATGCATGCCGAGGAAGCTGAGGCAGCATTAGACTCGACGTTGATTACCGGTAACCCTTTTGGTTTAAGATTTTAAATTACTGTACAATTGCATGGATTTTATGATTGTATGAGGACCTAATCGTGGGATTTATAACTTAGAAAGGTTTAGGATGCATGTTTTACCTGGTAGAGATTAAGGATTTTATTGTTTGATCCGAGGAATTTTAAGGACCATAATGCAATTTTCGAAACTTTAAGGGGTTAATTGGAAATTTGTAATGTTTTTGAGGTCGAATTTCGAACTTTTGGGGATCTATATTTGGGTTATTCAATGGTATTTCATGAATTTTGAAGTTTAATGCCGATGATAAGTTCCTTAAGTTCAACTCTATCAGATTTGATGGTATGTTTTGTCACACGGAGGATATATATTGCAGGAGTAGCCATGCATGCGTTACTAGATTCAGGGGCGACGCATTCTTTTATATCCGAATCTTTCATGAAGCGACTAGGAATCAAACCAGTGGTTATGGATTTGGGTTACAGAGTATCGATCCCATCCGGGGATCAGATGTTCACTTCCCGGATAGTGAAAGGATTGGAGCTCAGATTGCAGCAGAAGGCAGTGCAGGCAGATCTGATAGTACTACCGCTGCCAGAGTTTGACATCATCTTGGGCATGGACTGGATCTCTTCTAATGGAGCAGTCATAAATTTCTGCCAGAGGTCAATATCTGTTCGACCTCCCAATGGGAAACCATTTGTTTTTGAGGCAGCTAGACATCAGCAGTTCCCGCACGTCATTTCTTGCATGTGTGCGAGAAAGCTTATCGAGAGAGGCTGTCAGGCATACTTAGCCAGCGTTGTATCAAGGTCGGTGCCAGTCAGTCAGAGGCTGGAGGATGTAGATGTGGTCAACAAGTTCTCAAGTGTATTCCCTGACGATGTTTCAGGCATCCCACCAAACAGGGAGGTATAATTCTCTATTGAGCTCATGCCAGAGACAGTGCCGATATCTAAGGAGCCCTACCGATTAGCGCCTGTAGAGATGAAAGAGCTCAATGATCAGATTCAAGATCTTCTGGATAATGGTTTCATTCGCCCTAGTTTCTCTCCATGGGGCGTGCCAATGTTATTCGTTAAGAAGAAAGATGGCAGCATGCGATTGTGCATTGACTACAGAGAGCTGAACAGAGTCACAGTGAAGAATAAGTATCTGTTGCCTAGGATCGAAGACTTATTTGATCAGCTTCATGGAGCCTCAGTGTTCTCCAAGATAGACCTTTGATCTGGATACCATCAGCTGAAGGTGAGAGAGTCAGATGTGCACAAGACAGCTTTTCGGACGCGTTATGGGCACTACGAGTTCTTGGTGATGCCCATCGGTCTAATGAATGTGCCAGCGGTCTTCATTGATCTCATGAATCGCATATTCCAACCGTACTTGGATCAGTTGGTCATAGTCTTCATTGACGATATCCTGATCTATTCGAAGAGCAGGGAGGAGCACAGTTGGCATCTGAGGACAATATTGCAGACTCTACAGGATAGACGAATTTATGCCAAGTTCATCAAGTGTGAGTTCTGGCTCGACAGGGTGGCATTCTTGGGACACATTGTATCTCAGGATGGCATAGAGGTCGACCCCAGCAAGGTAGAGTCAGTCAGATATTGGCCAGTTTCGAAGAGCGTGACAGAGATCCGCAGTTTCTTGGGATTGGCAGGTTATTACAGAAAGTTTATCGAGGGCTTCTCTTCTATTGCGGTGTCTATGACCGCTCTGACGAAGAAGAATGCCAAGTTTTCTTGGGGACCAGAGTGTCAGGAGAGTTTTGACAGACTGAAGCAGGCCTTGATCACCGCGCCAGTGCTAGCTATGCCGTTAGGGCAGGGAGAGTTTGTGGTCTATACAGATGCATCCAAGCTTGGGTTGGGTGCAGTTCTGATGCAGTAGGACAGACTGATAGCTTATGCATCCAGACAGCTGAAGGTTCATGAGAAGAATTATCCGACTCATGACCTCGAGCTAGCAGCAGTGGTATTTGCCCTGAAGATCTGGATACACTATCTGTATGGGGAGAAGTGCAGGATTTTAACAGATCATAAAAGCCTGAAGTACTTCTTCACTCAGAAAGAACTGAATATGCGACAGAGGAGTTGGCTTGAGCTGGTGAAGGATTATGATTGTGACATTAGCTACCATCCGGGTAAGGCTAATGTAGTTGCAGACGTTCTGAGTAGGAAGCACGCGGTGATAGCTCATCTGTCAGTACAGAGACCGTTGCAAGATGAAATTCAGAGATTTGAGATCGCAGTTTATGCCAGGGGTGAGGTCCCGAATCTTGCAACTCTGACAGTACAGCCGACTCTGAGAGACAGAATCCGAGCGGGGCAGACTTCTGATGAGCAGTTACAGAAGTGGAAACAGAGGGACCAGGATAAGGGCCAGAGACTGTACGCAGTTTTGGATGGCATAGTCAGATATAGGGACCGCCTATGGGTTCCTGACAATGATTCCATTCGAGCAGATATCCTGAGTGAGGCCCACAACACCCCGTACTCCATCCATCTAGGGAGTACGAAGATGTATAAGGATTTACAGACTCTTTACTGGTGGCTGGGCATGAAGCGAGATATTTTGCAATTCGTCTCCGAGTGTTTGACCTGTCAGCAGGTTAAGACAGCGCATCAGAGACCTGCAGGGAAGCTGAGACCACTCCCTATTCCCGAGTGGAATTGGAGAATATTACTATGGATTTTGTGACAGGGCTTCCGAGGACTAGTGTGGGATACAATGTCATTTTGGTGATTGTTGATCGGCTCACTAAGTCAGCTAATTTCTTACCGATTAGGAAGACATTCACCATGACTCAGTACGTAGAGCTGTACATCAGAGAGATATTCAGACTGCACGAGATTCCAGTGTCCACAGTGTCAGACAGGGATCCTAGGTTCACGTCTGTGTTTTGGAAGAGTCTTCACCGGGCTTTGTGTATGAAGCTACTGTTCAGTACAGCCTTCCATTCTCAGACAGACGGTCAGTCAGAGAGTGATACAGATTTTGGAGGACCTACTCCGAGCTTGCATGATCGACTTCAAGGCAGCTGAGAGCCTAAGTTACCTCTGGTGAAGTTCACTGACAACAACAGTTATCAGGCATCGATAGGTATTGCTCCATACGAGGCACTCTGTAGAACCTGAAAAAAATCAGATTACGTATAAGTCATGCATAATTTCTATTATTTAAATTAAAAATGAATTTTATGAATATATGAAGTGTTTTATTTATTTTAAAAGTAGATGTTTAGTTTTATCTTTTCAGGATAAATATGCGAGGTCAGACCGGAGTTTGGAGATTTGAGATAAGAGTAATAATAAGAAAAATATTCCTAAATTTAATTTAAGGCAAGGAATAATTTAATTTAAAGAAATAGAATGTTTTAGAATTTATTTAATTAATTAGAGCTAAGTTGGTAAATAAGTTCTTTAGGTTAATATTTAATTAAAGCTTAAAGTAAAATGTGTAAACAATGGAGGATGAATTAATCTAAAGTATAATATATTCAAGAAATTAATCATAGCATTTGAATATTTAAATTTGAGGTCATGAATGCCTGCAAGATTCTAAGCAATTAAATATGTTTTCATGACTTTTTAGTTTTCAGAAGAATATTCGATACCGAACCAGGAATGGATGCCGGAGACGATTAAGATGTTAAAAATTTAAGTTATATTTTTATTTTAATTCAAGAAAATAGCATTTTAAAGGATTTATAAACTTTAGCATTTTTTGGACTAAATTTAATTTATCGAGTGAAATAGAAACGCTAAGCATTTTTTAATTAGCAAAGTTCGTATTTAAGGGATTTTATTATGTCCACTCGAAATAAAATATTTTAATAATTATTTTTATGAATCAGTTAATTTAATTAGGTAGGATTTAATTATGGATAGAATTTAAAACTTGTGGGACTCTTAATTTAAAAAATTAGAAGGCTAAATTAAAAATTTAAATTGTAAGGTCTTAATTAGTAAATTAAATTAGTGTTTTAATTAAACTAAAACACCTAATAAACATCTTAAGCAATCTATAAAAGAATCCTACCCTAACAATACAACACAACTCACGTAAGACCATAACACAACACACACATTCAAAGCACACATAGCTGGGACAGAAACAAGCGGATGTGCGCAGGTTGAGTCACGCGATGGGGATGGTCACGGCTTTGGAATTTGTGAGGCTTGGGCGCAGGTCTGGGCTGGAAAGGGCTAGACCATGGGCTTAATTTGGGTCTAAGGTTCGAGTCTAGGGCTTGGTTTGGGGCTGGTTCACGTTGGTTAATCGTGGAGTCTAGAGAAGTGTATATGTGTCATATCGCGCCTACATGGGTTGTGTTCATGCGTGGGTGTGATTCATAGTTAAAGTGATTTGGTCATGTTTCGGGGTTGTTCTAGGGTCTTGGACAATAGATTAGGATGTTCGCTAAATATTGTTCGAGTCTCGAGTCGTTCGGCAAGTCATAAGTTGTTTTATTTAATCTGAGAATAGTACGTGTCCGAGTGCATCTTCGTGGATATGGTTGATTGGTTAAATTATGAAGTTGTGACAGCATGTTCAGGGCGATCCAACAAGGTTCACAATGTTTGTAAGTATGTATGATGTGCAAAATAATTATTTTTGAGGTATGCGATTTGTTTGTGGCCAAATTATGTAATGGGTTTGGAAGCCGGAGAACATGTCCGGGAACCTCTCCAACCTCTTCAGAGGAATTATTTTATGTTAGAGAGTGGAATCCAATCAAAAGGATGTGGTGATCCTTGCTGGCCCAGTAATGTGATTTAGTTTGATCAAACGATTTATGTGTATGGGCTACTTGAACTGAACAGAACTCAACGCTAAATGATTTACTATTACGATTACGATTACGATGACGAGTATGAAAATATAATTTTATGGAAATATTTATGCAGGAAAGTCGCATTATATATATTTATGCTTATAGTATTCTATGTACGAGTTATGTTTAAAATTTCATGGATTTTTATTACGTATTACTTGTTATTCACGGGTTATGCATGTTGAGTCATTAGATTCACTAGACTTGATTTATACAGATGATGTAATTGAGGAAACTGTAGGTGGTGACAAGTGAGCAGGCTCGGACTAGCGGCAGTGCAAACGTGAGGACCTTGTATTTCATTATCGTTTTAATTTTGCACGTTTAAAACCATTTTCTCAAATTTTGTGCCTTGGTGTCGGTGACTAGTAATTTGAGACTTTTTATATTATATTATATTTTTTGAAAATTATGGTAGATGATTTTAACTTCGATTTCATGGTTGTGATATTTAAAATGATGGAATTTTAATATTAATTTTATTTTAGTATGAGTGGTGATCGTTAATTTAATTTATGAGCTATATTTATAATAAATGTTTCAATAAGAAAATTCAAAAATTTCCGCAAACATCAAAGTAGTAGTATTTTAAGACATGGTTTGTCACAATTGGTATGAAAGCACAAGGTTTCCTGATATAGGCTTTTGCCACTACTGGTTGCGAGATGCTCAGGAAGTCACGCCTCAAGTCTTTAATTTTTTACATTTTTATATGAATTAAGTGTTACATAAGAGTTTCTTTAAACTACATGTTTAAGTTTTTTAACCATTTTAGCTTGTTATATAAGTAGTTCGGTTATGCATGTTGGTTACGTGTTGGATTAAATTATGGTACAATATGCCGCCTAGACGTGTGATTGACCGCGAGAGCCGTAGGCACGTGATGAGCAGAGTGTTTACCCTTCACGTCCACCATGAGACCTTCAGGACCAGATGCTTACGAGCGTGACTCAGTCGTTTGCGCAGTTTGCGCGGAACAATGCTGATTTGGATAGGAGGACGAGGCTTGAGGCAGTATATGAGAGATTTCGTAAGATAGACCCTAAGGATTTTGGGGGTAAGACTGATATTATGGTGGCTGAGGAAGGATTAAGTCCATAGAGGTGATATTTACTTTTATGGAGCTGTAAGATGCTGACAGAGTTAGGTGCGCCACTTATTTGCCGAAGGATGATACTCAACTCTGGTGGGAAGAAGTATCTGTGTCGGTGAATCTACAGACTCTGGCTTGGGAAGGCTTCAAGGAGGTATTCTACTCCAAGTACTTCATTGATGAGGTACACTCCTGACTGACTATGGAGTTTATAATGTTGAGACAGGGAGACCGCAGTGTGGCGGAGTTTGTGAAAAAAAAATCGAGCAGGGATGTCACTTCATGCCCTTGATAGCTGATGACGCAAGGGTGAAACTGAGGCACTTCATGGATGGATTACGGCTGATCTTGCGGCATGATGTTCGTATAGCTGGTCCTCCAACTTATCCCGTTGTAGTGACTACATCTTTGGCAGCGGAACGGAATCAAAAGGAAATCGAGATTTACAGGCAGGGCAAGAGACCATTACAGGCGCCTCAGTGATAGTTTCAGCAGCCACCTGAGAGGCCGTTTCAAGGGCTTAACAAGGGCAAATTATAGCAACCACCACAGAAGAAGGCTGCTCAGAAGACTACTGAATATCCGGTGCTCCCAAAGTGCATCCGCAAGTATGAAAGAGAGTGTCTATGGGGTTCACGCAAGTGCTTCAAGTGTGGATCTGCTGATCACATGCTTAAGAACAAGCAGCCGACTCAAGGCTGAGTCTTTGCGATGCATGCCGAGGAGGCAGACCAAGACACTACATTCTTGACAAATAATATGATTTATTCAGCACCACATTATTCAATAAAATTCATATTCATGGTTTGAAATTTTTGGGTATACTAGTAGGCTAATTTTCGAAATTTGCATGAGAACTTTAGGATAGTGGGTTCAGTATGTGCATAAGATTATGTTTATCCCATTTTGTGAATTCTTAGGTGGTGTATATTAATATTGTCCCAGGGAGAATCTATATAACGAAAGTAGCCACGAATGCTCTGTTAGATTTCGGGGTTAATTATTCTATCATATCAGACGTCTTTGTGAGTTATTTGTGAGTCAAGCTCACTAGGCCGTATATGAGTTATTCTGTGACTGTTCCACTGGGAAGAAACTGTCTACCTCAAGTGTGGTCAGAGACTTGAGTCTCGAGCTACAGGGCCACACATTCTAGGAATGGATTGGTTGTCAAAGAGTGGAGTGTAACATCCAAAAAACCAACATACGTAAACCATATGTCTGCAAATAAATTAAATTGCATAATTATTTTATTTAATTGATTTTAAAAGCTTGGAAGATACATATTAAATGATTAAAAGTATGATTGCATGATTAAATGATTTTATGACATGATTTCATGAAATTGAAGGATTTTACCCGAATATTCGATAATAGGCTGGGGAAAGGAGACCGGGGACGACCAAGACAAGAAATAAATATTTTTCATTATATATTTTCAAGGCTTCTTAATATGATTAAAGATGATAATATTTTTCTAAAAAAGATAGAGTTTGAATTATTTTACGAGACGGGCTCGATTTTACCTGGGAAATCGGTTTTGGGTAAACGAGGAGTTTTTAAAAGATCAAAAATATTATTTTTGGAAACTAATTTGTATTAAATTTTATTTTACAATTAAATAAGTGTTATTGTGCCCAATTTAACTAATTTTGAGTAGGCCCAATTGCTTTTATGCTTGAAGGCCCAGAATCAAAACCCATTATCATGCAAATTAAATCTATAAAAAAATGCAAACCTAGGTCTTTTGTGTATTATTCAGCAGCCGAAACACACACCTACACATACGCAAAATTTGAAATATAGGAGAGGAAGAAAAGCTAGGGTTCTTTGTCGTCCGATCGTCCATCTTCGCACCCTCGCCAACGATTGAATATTCAAGATTTTTAAATGCAAAGGCACATTTTATAAACCCTTGACACATCATTCAAACCATAATATTCATATCATAATTATTTTGCATGAAAAATATTTATGTTCGATTGATTAACGGCATGAAGAATATTTTCAAAATTTTGACGATTTTATGCTTAGTTTCTAAATGTTGTGATTTCTAAGGGTTAGGCTGCCAACATAGGATGATTTATGGATAAAACATAGGATGATTTAAGGTGGAAACGAGGCTGGAATTTATAGGGCTACGGACAGGAAGGCGCCTAGGGTTTTCCTAAGGCACCTTGATGGTAAGGGCTTGGCTAGTGTGCATGGTGGCTCGCAGCTCGGCCAGGGCTTGGGTAGGGACTTGTGCTGGACGTGGTTCTGGGTTAAGAAGAGTCCTAGCCTTGGGCTTGTGGATAGCAGTTGGAGAAGAGTCCACAAGGGGTAGGACTCTTCCCCAAGCAAGCAGATGGAGGGCTGGAGCTAGGGCGGCTCACAGCAGAGTTGGGGCTAGCCAAGTGGGTCCAGTAGAGTCCTAGGTGAGTCCTAAAAAGGTTAAGGACAAGCTGGCTTGAAGGAAGAGGGGCCGCGAACCCTACAGCCTGATGCGCATGCACGAATGCGTTGGGGCTAGTTCGCGTGGCTTCTGCGTTGCTTTAGTGGATTGGGCTGGGTTTGATTTGGTCTGGGCATGGTCGAGAGAAGGTCATGGGGTTGTGGGGTTGAGTGTTAAGTGATTACATGGGTGCTAGTCGGGTAGGAGTCCTAGGCGTGAAGAAGCTACTCGCGCGGCTCTCGTGACTTATGTGCAGGGTTCGTTCATGTGCTAGGAGTTGTTTCCTTGGGTCATGACTGGTTAGTAGGGTCCCTAGGTGGGTTGGTCAGGGTTTGTCTCAAGGTGGCTCAAGCGTGGTTCGATAAAATTGGGAGATGGCTCGGTGGGTTCTTGCAAGGGTCGAAAAGTGAGTTTAATAGAAATAGGTTTGAACCGTGGGCCCTCGGGGGTGGCTCATGGCTCACAAGAGTAGTTTAGGTATTAAAAAGCCTATGTTCAAATTTTAGGATCAAAATATTCAAGTTTGAATTAATTCGGGAATTAAATTTCTCACGAGTTAGTAATTAAGGAATTAAATCTAAAGCCTTGAATTTAAGTTAAATAAAAATATCTAAAATTATATTTAAGCTTAAATAATTATTTTGTATAATCCATGTCATTAAAAGTAAGAAAAGGTCAAAATCGAGAAATATTACGTCGAGGAGCAAAATGATAATTTTACACTTAGGTAATACAAAAAAGGTTCGCAGCGTGTCGAAAGATCATAACACATGTTAAATGATTTATTATGATTATTTTGATGAAAATATGATATTTTATGATTTATGGTAAAGTTGGGCAATTTTTACCGTTAAAATTCTGTTTTTGAATGTCATAATATTTTATGCTTTAAAAAGAAAAAGAAAAATATTTTGAAGGATGTGAATTGACAAAGCAAAGAATAGAGGATATGTGTGGGCGTTTTAAGAAGGAACGATGAACTTTCAGTTTTATGGGAATGTCGTGAGGGAGAAGGTCTCAGAGGGAGCCCATTTATGGGAGAAGGTCTCAGAAGAAGCCCATTTATGGGAAAAGGCCTCAGAAAGAGCCTGACAATCGGATTTCCATGGCGATGCCTAGTACCCGTCCCCATAAACCATGTGGAGCTAATGTCTGATCAATCGACCAGAGGATGCTAATCACTTTCAAAGATCAAACTTCACCAAAATGATAGAGGTTTGAAAGCTTTGTGATTTATATAATTTTACGATTTACGATTCATTTATGCTTATAAGATATATTAAATAAAAGTATGATTTTTAATGTATATGTTTGTATATGTATTACTTTCTACTCGTGTTTATAACTTGTTGAGTCATTAGACTCACTAGGTTTGAATGTTGCAGGATTTGATGATATGAGAGAGGCGCTGACACTTGAGTGGATCGAGTGCGGCAGTACACTCCCGAGGGATATTTATCTTCCGCATTAGCTTGATACATAAAAGACTTAAAAGATTATTGATAATTAATTTATTAGAGATTTTTATGCTTTATTTTGGTGTTAGTTGATCTTTTTATAGGTCGACGTAGGATTTTTTGTTAGTTGATGTTTTATAGATTTTTATGCACTTGAGATTTCAAATGTTAAATTATTATTATTTATGGAAATATTAAGTTATTTTAAATTAGAAATTTTTGAGTTTATGGTTTATATAAAAAAAATTTAGTAGAGGTCGTTTCAGAGTGTCAATCGATTTCCAACGAAAGTCAGTGAGGGTAAGACTACTAGGTGAGGAGGAGTTTGTATTCGAGCCAACTGGACGCAACAACACCCCGCAGTTGATATCATGTCTTCAGGCGAGGAAGCTTATGCTTAGGGGCTGCCAGGAATTCTAGCGAGCATTATTTCAGCCCCTGTTGCTACCAGCAAGGCAGTAACAGACGTCTCAGTTGTCAAGGATTTTTCGGACGTCTGTCCTGATGACATTGCGAGTATCCCACCTGAGCGCGTGGTGGAGTTTTCTATTGATCTTTTTCGGATACCGTGCTAAAATCCAAGGCACCATATCGGTTAGCGCTCGCCGAGATGAAGGAGTTCAAACAGCATACACAAGAGCTACTGGATAAGGGCCTCATTAGCCCTATTTGTTCACATTGGGGCACAGCAGTAATCTTCGTGAAGAAGAAAGATGGAGGCATGAGACTTTGCACGACTACCGAGAGCTGAATAGGGTTACAGTTAAGAATAAGAACTCATTGCCAAGGATTGAGCACTTTTTTGATCAATTGCAAGGAGATTCTATATTTTCTAAGATAGATCTTTGCCTCAGTTATCATCAGTTGAGGGTGAAGGATATTGATGTGCACAAGACAGCCTTCAGAACTCTCTATGGGCATTACTAGTTCCTAATGATTCCGTTTGGATTGATAAATGCTTGAGTGATCTTCATGGATCTCATGAATTGCATTTTTCAGCCTTACTTGGATCATTTTGTTATTATATTCGTAGATTACGTCCTCATTTATTCGAAAAACAAGGAAGAGTATGACCAGCATCTTCCTACCGCATTCCAAGTATTGTAGGATCGTAGCTGCTTGCAGATTCAGCTAGCGCAAATTTTTGTTAGAGAAGGTGGAATTTTTGGGACATGTTATTTATAGTAGTGGCATTGAGGTTGACCCGTACAAAGTGGAAACAGTGAAGGAACGGGTTGAGCCAAATAATGCATCAGAAATCCACAGTTTCTTGTGATTAGCGGGTTACTACAGAAAATTCATTCAAGGATTTTTTTCTATTGTAGTTCCACTCACCTCGTTGACGAAGAAAAATACCAAGTTTGTATGGAGTGCTGACTGCAAGAAGAGCTTCAATACTTTGAAGCCAGCTCTTATAACATCGCTAGTATTAGCCATGCCATTAGGGCAAGGAAACTTTGTGTTGTACACCGATGCTTCTAAGCTAGGATCAGGCGCTGTATTGATGCAGCACGGCCGAGTCATCGCATATGCCTCCAAACAGTTGAAGGTGCATGAAAATAATTATCTGACTCATGATTTGGAGTTAGATGCCGTGGTTTTTTCCTTGAAGATATGGAGACACTACTTGTATGGTTAGAAGCACCAAATACTAACAGATCACAAGAATCTCAAATATTTTTTCACCCAAAAAGAATTGAACATGCGACAGAGACGGTGGCTAGAGTTAGTGAGAGATTATGATTGTGATATTAGCTATCACCTGAGAATAGCCAATGTATTCGCTGATTCCTTGAGTAGGAAAGCAGGAGTTATAGCGCAACTGTCGATTCAGAGATCTCTACAGCTAGAGATGCCGAGATTTGATCTCGAGGTCTATCATAGGGGCAGAGCTCCTAGATTATTCAAATTGACAGTACAGTCCACTTTGATAGACCGTATTCGCAGCGAACAATCATCCGACGAGCAATTACAAAAATGGTGATCTAGAGATGAGTCTAAGGGCCGCAAGATTTATACAATGAGTGATGGGATTGTAAGATATAGAGGAAGGATTCGAGTGCCTAACGATGATTCGATTCGAAGGGATATAATGTCAGAAGCTCATACATCTCCATATTCATTCATCCAGAAAACACCAAGATGTATAAAAACTTGCATATGCTTTATTTTTGGCCAAGAATTAAACGAAACATTCGACGCTTTGTATCTAATGTATAAATTGCCAGCAGAAGAAAGCAGAGCATCAGAGATCAGCAGGGATGCTCAAACCTCTCCTTATCCATGAGTGGAAATGGGAAAACAATAACATTGATTTTGTAGTTGGGTTGATGAGGTCAGTAAGAGGATCTAACGTTCTTTGGGTAATCATTGATCATTTTACAAAGTCGACGCACTTCTTGCTGGTCAAGACGACCTTTTGTATAACGCATTATGCAGAGCTGTACCATTCTATCTGATAGAGACCCGAGTTTTACATCATCTTTTTGGAATATTTTGCATTCAGCAATGGGGACAAAATTTCTATTCAGCACAACATTCCATCCTCAGACAGATGGTCAGACTGAGAGGGTGATTCTGATTTTAGAAGAACTACTGCTTGCACGTGTAACCGATTTCCATGGGATTTTGGTATCGAAGTTACCGCTTTTGGAGCTCACCTATAACAATAGTTTCCAGTCATCTATATGTATGTCTCCCTACAAGGCATTGTATGGAAGGAAATACAGATCGCCTATTCACTGGGATGGAGTCGGTGAGAGATCAGAGATTTCTCTAGAGATTGTGTAGCTGACTGTAGACATAGCAATAAAAATACGAGACAGGATGAAGACCGCTCAGAGTCGTCAAAAGAGCTACACTGATAAGAGAAGAAGGGACCTTGAATTTGTTGTAGGAGACCACGTCTTTGTAAGAATAACACCTATGAAGGGTGTTATGATATTTGGGAAGAAAGGCAAGTTGTGTCCGAGATGCATAGGACCACTCGAGATTCTCGAGAAAGTGGAAACACTAGCCTATCGAGTAGTACTGACACCGAACCTGACAGGAGTACACAATGTGTTCCTCGTTTCTATGACAAGGAAGTACATTGCGAATCCTTCACATGTACTAAGCTTTGAACCGTTATAGTTATCATCGAACCTGTCATAGGAAGAAAAGACTATTCAGATTTTAGACCGACAGCAGAGGAAACTACTGAACAAAGTAACTAATTTGGTTAAGGTCAAGTGGCTAAACCATTGGAAGAGGAAGCTACTTGGGAGACCGAAGCCGACATGAGGAGTCGTTACCCAGAGCTGTTCAGTAAGCCTTAATTTTAAGAACGAAATTTATTTGAAAGGAGGAGGAACTGTAGAGCCAAAAAATTTAAAACTTGAACTCGTAAACCCCATGTATGATCGAATTAATTTATTTATTAGTTAATAATTTAAGCAATCCATGCTATGTGCTAAATTATTTTAAAAAGGTATATATATTTATTTATTTATGCAATTTAAGAGTTTTCATGAGTTTTTATTTTTCAGAAGAATATTCGATACGAACCGGGAAAGGAGAGCAGAGACGACTAAAATGTTAAAAATTTAAGTTATATTTTTATTCTAAGTCAAGAAAATAGTATGTTAAAGGATTTATAAATTTTATAATTTTTAGGGCTAAATTTAATTTATTGAGTTAAAGAAACGCTAAGTATTTTTAAATAGCTATATTCAGAAACAATGGATTCAAATACGTCCACTTGAAATAAAATATTTTAATAATTATTTTTATGACTTAACTTATTAAACTAGGTAGGATTTAATTATGCGTAGAATTTAATATTTGTTAGGTTCTTAAATTAAAAAAATTGGAAGGCATAATTTAAATTGTAAGGGCTTATTAGTAAATTTAATTAGTGTTTTAATTAAACTAAAACACCTAATATACATTCTAAGCAATCTATAAAAGAATCCTACCTTATCTCTACAACACAATTCACGTAAAACCATAAGACAACACACACACACTGAGAGCACACATAGTTGGCCAAAGGTTCCACTAGGATATGAGAACTTTTGGTTGATTTTTCTTCCACCAACAGCCTAGCCGATCATCACACTACCATACTTGATTTATTTAGCCACTTTTCGAGCCATTAAACGAATCAATCCATCTCCATTCGGCCTCCATTTTCCCACGTTTTTGTTTGTCGACTATTCGTGCGTTTTAACGCAAATGTATGTCTAAACCATTATTTAATGCATTGATCTTGTTATAATATGTATTTTGATGTAAGTTATGCATGAAAATTTGTTTTTTATATGGAAGATGTTATGCAAACCGATTTGAAACCGTTCTGGAAATTATAGTGCAGACTCATATTTTCGTGAGAATTCTCGATTGGAGGCTTTGATTGGGTCCCTGGGGCTACTATAGCTGTGTATGGCCATGATGTAGGGTGCGTTTAGATTCTGGTAAGTGGTCTGGTTAGGGTTAGTAGCTGTTGGTTTAGCATGGGAAGTGGACTACGCGATTTATTGCATGCGAGTGCTGTTCTTGAGTTCGGTCGCTCGGTTCAGTGTGGGTCCTTCCTTGACCTGGGCTCATGGATATGGTTTGGAACGTGGATTAGGGTCCTAGGGTAGCCTAGTTAGTGTGGTTCACGATGTGGCTGACCAGGAAGAGCACTTGGACAGAAACAAGCGGCTGTGCGCAGGTTGAGTCATGCGAGGGGGCTGGTCACGGCTTTGGGGTTTGTGAGGCTTGAAAGCGGGTCTCGGCTGGAAAGGGATGGACCAGGGGCTTAAGCAGGCTCTATGGTTTGAGTCTAGTCTGGGGATTGTTTCAAGGCCGGTTCACAATGGTTTAGGCGTGGAGTCGAGAGAAGTGTATATGTGTCATATCACGCCTGCATGGGTTGTGTTCATGCACGGCTGTGGTCCATGGTTTAAGGTATTTGGTCATGGTTCGAGGGTGGTCTAGGGTCTTGAAAAGTAGGTTAGGATGTTGGCTAAGTAGAGTTCGAATCCCGAGTCGTTCGGTAAGTCGTAGAATATTTTATTTATTCTAAGAATAGTATGTGTCTGAGTGCATCTTTCGGGCTATGGTTGATTAGTTAAATTATGAGGTTGTGGAAGCATATCCAGGGCGATCCAACAAGGTTCACGAAGTTCATAAGTATGTATGACGTGAAAAATAATTATTTTTGAGATGTGTGATTTGTCTTGTGACCAAATTATGTTAGGAGTTTGGAAACCGGAGAACGTGTCTGGGGACCACTCCAACCTCTTCGAAGGAATTATGTTATGTTAGGGAGTGATCTAAAATGTGTTTAAATATTAAAATAATAGTCCATGGGGTGTTCCGGCGCATGGCTTGCTGCCCGAAGGGCAGACCACGAAACATTAGAACAAAATAAATAAAAAAATTTTGTTGGCCTAAATCCGGAAACGATGATGACGGCTAGGGTTTTCAAAAATGTTTTGCAATATCAACGTGTCATAGGCTTTAAGTTGTTGGACCATAAAATAATTGACATATTTTGTGAAATTTAAATGGGCCAAATATTTTTGTGAAAAATGTCTTTTTGAGCCCTTAAGTTTATATCTACAAAATGTGTATATAGTTTCTCATAAAATAAATAATTGAAATTGGACTTTAATTATTTATAGTGAATTGTGATTTACAAGAAATTCGGTTATAAATAAATTAATTAGAAAGTGAACAAATAGTTTGGTTACTTTGTTGATTTAATTTATAATCGTGGAGGCTAGTGGTTGGATCAAGATATATAATAATGGATCAATTTATTATTGTGATAATTAATTGATAGTATATGATATGTAATATTATGCATGAAGGATGATCAAAAGCGCAAGCCTAATTTTCTAGGTGTATGCTAGGAAATTGTGTGTTAAATGATTGTAATAATTATCAATTTATAAGTGAGCTTGGTTTATAGCCCGTTTCCACCCCATGAAATGTATTCCTATTTTCCATCGATATTTATTTGTAAATATTAATATAGTGGGAGATCAAGATTGGAAGATGGTGTGCCTTGATGATTATGAAGATCCAAGACATGTAAATATTGGAAGCTTATGTAATTATGCATTTGGATCCCATGCCTTCCCTAGGATTGGACCTAGGCCCATACATAGCTCACACAGGCCATTAGTGTTGGGGTGATTGATCATCCTTGTTAAGTTTACTGTTTATAATATATGCACGATATATTAAATAATGAGTATGTGTGTTATTATTAAGATAATAACAAAGTTGCATGAATCTGGCAACATACGATCAAACATGGCAAGCTTTTAAATAAAATTAATAATGAGACCTTTCAAAATTAAAAACCCTCATTTTGAATATGATTCAAAATTAATATGAAGCCCGAAAAGGGGAATTATAAAGGTGTTTATAATTTTCATGTCTTCCATCGACAATGGATGTATGATGAATGCTACCCGTGCTCAGTGGTCGGCTCATATTATTGAGGGAGCCTTGGATGCCGGAAAGCTGTGATATCCATTGACATGGTGATGTGAACTACGGGTAACTCCATGATTTCGGCTCATATTATTGAGGGAACTCATGGCAACCGTCTATTAAGGTTCAACATCGATGGGTAAGGCTTGACACGTAAAGATGAACGACGTCATATTATTTAATATGAGCCGAGCCCCGAGCCCGGGTAGCGTTCATCATGCACCCATTGTCGATGAAAGACATGAAAATTATAAACTCCTTTATAATTCTCCTTTTCGGGCTCCATATTAATTTTGAATCTTATTCAAAATGAGAGTTTTTAATTTTGAAAGGCCTCATCATTAATTTTTGTTTAAAAGCTCGCCATGTTTGATCATATGTTTGTCGGATTCATGCAACTTTGAAATTATCATAATAATAACGCGCATACTCATTATTTATAATATATCATGCATATATTATAAACAGTAAACTAAACAAGGATGATTAATCACCACAATCACTAATGGCCCGTGTGAGCCACACACGGGCCTATGTCCAATCCTAGGGAATGCATGGGATGCAAATGCACAATTACATAAGCCTCCAATATTTAAATGTCTTCAATCTTCATAATTATCAAGGCCCACCATCTTCCAATCTTGATCTTCCACTCACCTAATATTTACAAATAAATATCTATGGCAAATGGGGATACATCTCATCGGGTGAAAACGGGCTATAAACCAAGTCCACTTATAAATTGATAACTATTACAATCATTCAACACAAAATATCCTAGCATACACGTAGCAAATTGGGCTTGGGCTTTTGATCATCTTTCATACATAATATCAAATATCATACACCATCAATTAATTATCACAATAATTAGTTGATCCAATATTATATATCTTGATCCAATCACTAACCGCTACTATTACAAACTAAATCAACAAAGTAAACAAACTCATTTGTTTTTTAAACGTCTTGATGCGAACACGGATGGTCAGCCGCCAAGGAAAGCATGGGACCCTTTGGAGTTGCCGGAGGGGCCAATCACGAGGGGACGATTGAAGAAGTTCAAGGAAGCGTTGCACGGACTTATGAGCAATGAAGAAGGTCTTACAAGCGAGGTGCAAAGTGCTGGAGGGTTTTTGATGCATGGAAGTGAGTTTGGAAGTCACAAGAACATTATTCAAGTGATAGATGAAGTTGAGTCCAGCAGCATCGGCGCCCGAGCGGTCAAATATTACCGCCCGAGCGCCATACTTACTGTCCGAGCGCGAGTAGTACAGAAGCCTTGGCGCTCGAGCGGTAATATTCTACCGCCCGAGCGCGAGTCAGTTTCGGGAAGAATCCTAGTTTCCTAGTTAGAGTTTTAATTATTATGGCAACTAGATTTTTTTTGTTATCTTTTGATATAAACATATGTTGCACAAAATTTTGGAGAATTTTTGAGATTCATTATTTGATATTTTATCAAAGTTTAGAGTTTTCTCTCAAACTTTTCAAAGCTTCGCTTTGTTATTCAAAAATCAAACTTATCAAAGTTTTTAACATTGTGGCGTTTGTCGATCGTGCTTGTGCGGATTGTCGTCGACTTGTTCTTCGAAGGTTCGTTATAATCTCGGTTGTTTATCTCGTGATTATTTGTTGCTAGACTTTTCATAGTTTAGAGGTGAAAATCACAACACACACACTTGATTCAAAAGATCGGGACAACAACGATTCTTTGTTCGTCAGTGAATTGAGGGCGCGATTTGATTTTAATCGTGTTTGCTATTCGTTCGTACAAAGATTCACATCATTTGGTATCAGAGCTTAGGTTCATTGAAATTCAAGCAAGTTATCTTGTTATTAAATTTGCAGATCTGTATTATTTCTTCGTTTGTTTTCAGATATGTTTTGGTCTATCGTTCTTCGTAGATTTTTTCGTGAATCTGTGATTCTCGAAATTTGTTGGTGTCTTTTTTTTTTGGGATTTTCGAGTAGTACTCAGCAAAAAAAAAAAAAATTCCGAAAATCCAGAATTATTTCTTTTTGATATTTTGTTCTATTCCTTTTTGTGAGTCATACACACTTGCCTCACACAGTCAAAAAAAAAATTTATTATTATTGATCTTCAAATTACTTCTCTACGCAGTCCAAGTGAGTCGATCACATTTGTTCACAAGCTTAAACTTGATTGATTGATAAATTCAAATACAAAGCTTGAGCACCTTGAGAGGACTCTCGAGCTTGAGTGACATTACTTGAGTGTGAGTGAATTTTCTTTGGAGTGATTAGTGAGTATTTGTTGTGAGCAAAAAAAAAAAAAAAATTGTGAGAAAAGACGAGTGAATTTTTTTGGAGTGACCGTGAGCATTTGGGTGAGGATTATTTTGTTTGTACTAACGTTTTCTTGCAGGTACAAGTTTGAAATTAGATGGAGAGGGAGGTAGGAGATAGTTGGAACCCGGGGTTGTCTAAGGTTCAAATGGAGGCGTTATTTGGGCATTTTAGTAGGATGATGTCGACCCAAATGGAGTCGTTACATGAAAGGTTGGATAAGCTTGAGGTTGGTGTTAGTGGGAGTAAGTCTAAACCTAAGGATTTGAGTAGAGAGGATGAGGAGTATGACTTGGGTGGAGATGAGGAGAGTCAAAATGAAAATTGGGGTAGGAATGGAAGAGGTAGAGGATACGGTAGAGGAAAAAAAGGAGCCGTACGGGGTAGATATGATGGGGATAGGGAAGATGGTAACATGGGTAGCATTAAGATGAAAATTCCATCGTTCCATGGGAAATCTGACCGGGAGGCGTATTTAGAGTGGGAAAAGAGGGTAGAGTTTGTGTTTGAGTGTCACCACTACTCCGAACAAAAGAATGTGAGGTTGGCGGTGGTGGAATTCTTAGATTATGCTCTCATTTGGTGGGATCAACTAGTGACCACTAGAAGGAGGTATAATGAGAGACCTATTGAATCTTGGGATGAGATGAAAAGGGTCATGAGGAAAAGGTTTGTGCCCAATCACAACTATAGGGAGATGTTTAAGAGGTTACAAACTTTGAGGCAAGGGTTGAAGAGTGTCGAGGACTACTATAAGGAGATGGAGGTAGTCATGATTAGGGCAAATATTGAGGAGGATAGTAAGGCGACCATGGCTCGTTTTCTTTGTGGTTTGAACAGGGAAATTCAAGATCAAGTGGAGCTCCGGCACTACTTGGATCTAGACGAGATGGTGCAAATGGCCATAAAAGTGGAGCAACAACTCAAAAGGCGTGGAGTTGGCCGCACCAATCAAACTGGGGGTTCATCATCTTCTTGGAGATCAAATGCGGTGAAGCGTGAGGAGAATAAGGTGGTGACCAAGCCCAAATTTGAGACCAAACCAGAGGCGCCTAAGCAAGGAGTACAAGGTAAATCTGAAACTCCTTCTAATCGATTTAGAGATGTTAAATGTTTTAGGTGTCAAGGGTTAGGGCATATTTCTAGTGAATGTCCTAATAAAAGGGTGATGATCTTAAATAACTATGGTGAATATGAGTCCCAAAGTGAGAGTGACGATGATGAGATGCCTGCGTTAGAGGATCCTAATGAGGGATATGAGGCGGTTATAGGTGAAGCACTAGTGACTAGGCGTATCATGAGTGCCCAAGTCAAGGAGGAGGAGACTAACCAAAGAGAGAACTTGTTCCATACTAGGTGTTTTGTGAATCAAAGGGTTTGAAACTTAATCATAGATGGGGGGAGTTGTACTAATGTGGCTAGTGTTGAAATGGTGGAGAAATTGGGTTTACCTACACTAAAACACCCTCGACCATATAGGCTTCAATGGTTGAATGATTGTGCGGAAGTGAAGGTAACAAAACAAGTGCTAGTGCCTTTTTCTATTGGGAAGTATGTGGATGAGGTTTTGTGTGATGTGGTACCCATGCATGCATGTCATATCTTGTTGGGTAGACCTTGGCAATATGATAGGCGGGTGGCATAAGATGGATACAAGAATAAGTACTCCTTTGTATTGAAGAAGAAAACCATTGTATTACTTCCTTTGTCCCCAAAGCAAGTGTTGGAGGACCATTTAAAAAAAAGAAGAGAGATGAGGCCGAAAAAAAGAGTGAACTAAAAAGTGAGATGGCCTTTGAAAACAAAAATGAGATGACTGAAAAAAAGAGTGATAAAAAGAGTGAGATAGCTATACAAAAGAAAAATGAGAGAGAAGAAAAAGAGAGGAAAGAAAATGAGAGGAAAGAGGCCAAAAAGAAATCATATATGGCCCAAAAAAGTGAGTTGAAACACTTGTTGCACACACATGAACCACTTGTGTTGATTCTTTATAAAGAGATCCTCTTTAACACAAGTGATATAGCCGATTCCCTTTCGAGCATTGTTATTTCACTATTGCAGGAATTTGATGATATATTTCCGGGGGAGCTACCTCAAGGACTACCGTCTTTGAGGGGGATTGAACACCAAATTGATTTGGTGCCCGGGAGTGCATTGCCAAATCGTCCAGCTTATAGGAGCAATCCGGAGGAGACGAAGGAGCTTCAACGGCAGGTAGAGTTGTTAGATAGGGGTTTTGTGCGTGAGTCCATGTCACCTTGTGCGGTACCTGTTTTATTAGTTCATAAGAAAGATGGCTCATGGCGTATGTGTGTAGATTGTAGGGCAATCAATAACATAACCATTAAGTATAGGCATCCCATACCTAGGCTAGATGATATGTTAGATGAATTGCATGGTGCTTGTATCTTTAGCAAAATTGATTTGAAGAGTGGTTATCACCAAATTAGGATGAGAGAAGGTGATGAGTGGAAACTGCTTTTAAAATCAAATACGGGTTATATGAGTGGATGGTCATGCCTTTTGGCTTAACTAACGCTCCTAGCACCTTTATGAGGTTAATGAACCATGTCTTGCGTGCATACATAGGGAAGTTTGTTGTTGTTTACTTTGATGATATTCTAGTGTAGCAAGGACTTGGATGAGCATGTTAATCACTTGAGATTTGTACTAATCACATTAAGGGCTGAAAATTTGTATGCTAACTTAAAGAAGTGTGATTTTTGTACAAACAAACATGTCTTTCTTGGTTTTGTGGTAAGCTCACAAGGGATACAAGTTGATGAAGACAAGGTAAGTGCTATTCAAGATTGGCCAACGCGTATAGGAGGTTTGTAAAAGATTTTAGCACGTTGGCCGCACCAATGACGGCAGTGATCAAGAAGAACGTTCCATTTCATTGGGGCAAGGAGCAAGAGAAGTCCTTTAATATTATCAAGCAAAAATTAATTAATGCTCCTTTACTTGTTTTACCTGATTTGGCTAATACTTTTGAAATTGAATGTGATGCTTCAGGTGTAGGTATTGGTGGAGTGTTTATGCAAGGAGGGCGGCCGGTGGCATACTTTAGTGAGAAGCTCAGTGGAGCAGCGCTGAACTATCCCACGTATGATAAGGAGTTCTACGCACTTGTGAGGACCCTAGAGACGTGGCAGCACTACTTGAGGCCTAAGGAGTTTGTGATTCATACGGATCATGAATCCCTAAAGCACCTTAAGGGGCAACAAAAGCTGAACAAGC